>NW_007728489.1:53931-55469 GCF_000696425.1 Galeopterus variegatus
AGTGCAGACAGATGTGCCCTGGAATGGAGGTAAGAAATTTTGGTTTCTAATCCTGCTCTACCAAGAATTATTATGTTGTTTCAAGTCACTCTTTAGCCTATCTCAGCCTCTGCTGAACATCAGTAAATAAGCCTATTGACTCTACACCATCTTTAAGGGGCTTCTTCAACTTATGTTAGACTTCTTTTAGGAATATTATGTGCAAAAATGTTAGGATGCTGCAGCAGACACTCTGCATGGTACCCCATCGCCTCAGTCCACCTGACTTTTTGTACAACTGGGGTGGGGGTGGGGCGGAGACATACATCATCTCAGCTATGAAAGACTGCCAAACTATAAAACTCCAGAGCACAGTGTATTAACACCGTTTAGGACAGTTCACAACCAAGGTGAGAAGGGAGCCATTGAATAAATATTCCAGCATCCCCAACCTCCTCTAGGATGAGTCTGAGGCAATTTCTACACTATGCCTCATTTTCTCAGTGGGATTGAGCCCCAGTGTTCTACAACAGTAAGCAATGTATTAACACACCCTTATGGGATTTTCTCCCTTTCCCATTTCCTACTTGCTCCCCAACTTGTGCTTCATGGGCTAACCTCCAAATATAAACTACCTGCATGGATCTCCTCATCTCAGGCTCTGCTTGAGAATCTGCTCTCTTTGGAGAATCTACACCAAAATTCAGGCTTTAGAGAAGAGTTACTACTATCCAAACACAGAATTGGGTGGTACACAACACCTCAGCAATTAATGTATACACAATGAACCCTTTAAGGTCTTTTCTTTACAATTCACTCTGATATTTTCCTAACAGCTCTTTATGTGTATCTGCACAGTTTAGGTAGAGAAATGAGGATATAGCATAATTAGTGTGTGATGTGGCCTTTTTCTAAATGGAAGAATCTCTATAAACTTTATATTTTTAGTAGAGAATGAGAACCTTTTTCATTTTGTAAAATTTTAACCTCTCATTTAGAATTCCAACTCATATCTTTCTCTTAACTAATTGGCTTGAGGGTGAGGTGTTAAAGCAAAAAACTCTACCAAATTTCCCCTGAGGTGATTTTCATTTGAAATTTGACCATAATAGTTTCCTATCTTATTAGTCAGGATAATTTTGGTTATAAATCATAGAAACCTTTGTCTGAAGCCCTACAGTGACCAACTGTCCTGGGTTTTCTGGGACTGTCCTGGTTTTAGCACTGAAAATTCCACTTCCATGGAAACCCCTTCATGGGAGGAAAATCAGGGCAGTTGGTCACCCTACCAAGTCCTATCCATCTTTGTCTTCAATATTTAGCCACCAGGGTTGAGCTTATCTTGGGTAGTACATGCAACTCTCCCAGGGGATTCAGGTCTTATAATTGCCCATCCCCATTGGAACCTCTTGATGGGAATCCAAGGGAAGAGGAGTTATCCATGAAAGAGGGAGGGTAATGAGGTTATGAGTTTTTCAAAAGTGTGGGGGAGGTTGGGATGGACAAATATATACATACCTACCTACACACACACACACACACAAACACACACACACACA
>NW_007728489.1:56527-57992 GCF_000696425.1 Galeopterus variegatus
ATTATAAATGAAACACAAAAATATGCTACAGACATTTTAAATGTCTCTTCTTTCCTTTGAATTGCTATTTTGATGAATGTCATTTGCTCAGAAAATTTTAAATGTCCTCTTGATTCATGTAAAACTTTTTGTTTAGTGTATCTGTAGCCATGAAGTAGGCATTTTGAATATTCACTAGGGCCTTGTTTAGTGTCTGAAGTAGTAACTCACCACAGGACTGAAATCCATCCAGAGAAAATGCTAAATAAAAGTTGCTGACTGGTCTACTATTGAATCTTGCATTTTTATTTCCTAGGTTTAAGGTGGAGGTGGTAAGGCACATATAACTCTAAAGGACTGCCTTAACCAAGAGGGCCTCAGTGTCCCCCTCAGGTTGACTAATCTTTAGATAGGCATCTGCCTGACTTCAGTTCCTTGACTTCACCTTTCTTAGAGCATTTACTTTATAAAATGTGTAGCTATAAATCCTTTCATTTTGACATGTGTTAAAAAAAAATTAAGTCTTTTGTCAGTTTTCCAACCTAGGAATGTCTTTCTCAAGCATCTGGGAACCATCTTTATGAAATGTAATCATCAAAGAAGACAGCACCCTTATCCCCCAGTTTCTCTGGGAGGGTAGAAGCCTAACTTCCAAGTTGTAAAACTCACTCCTGTTATGAAGATACAAGATGGTTGGCTGAGCTGGGGAGGAGGGGCTACTTCTTCTTTGGATAAAGCCAGTTAGCAAAGACAGCCTCTGATCTACCCATAACCCAAGCTCTTAAAAACCCTACCAGTTTTTGTTCTGGTGGAGCTGGGTTCAGATTCAGTTCTGGCCTCTCTCCACTTTTGCAATAGTCTTGAATAAAATATTTCTGTCCTGTTTAATTTTGAATGTGGCCATTTTTGCTTTGACAGTCTTCAAAGATACCACCCTCTAATAAAGGAACTGGAATTGTAATCAAGGAAAGCCTAAAGCAAAATGGTATGTTTGGGGAAGTCTCTTTCTAGGACACCTCATCATCCCACCCTCCCTACCTCCTTGGGTACACATATGGAAACATGCTCACTTCATCAAATCTCTAAAATTGACTTGGCAATAACAGCTAACATTTATATGGAAAGAACTGAACATATGCCAAGTACTGCTGTAAACATTTTACACACATTAACTTACTAGATCCTCAAAAAATTCTGTCATGTAGGTGACATCCCCTTTTTTTATATGAGGAAACTGAGGCACAGAAAGGTTAAATATGATGCCCAAGATCACCCAGCTAGAAAGGATGAGATCCAGGATTTGAATCTAGACAAATTTAGTTCAGAGTCATTTATTCACACTTTTGAGTGTATATATCAATCATAGATATCCCTGGCATTAATAATCCCAATATCTTACACTTCTTTCTATCCATACCCTTTGGCAGCATCCTCCCATATTGAATCTGGGATTAATTATGTGACTTGCTTTTGGAATGGGACAGTA
>NW_007728489.1:58255-62552 GCF_000696425.1 Galeopterus variegatus
AGCATCCTCCCATATTGAATCTGGGATTAATTATGTGACTTGCTTTTGGAATGGGACAGTAACAAATTTGATGCAAGCAGGGACTTTAAAAAGTGCAGGTTTATTTCAGCTTTCTCTCTTGTATCCTCTTACCAATATAGGAGTAATCCCAGGCTAGCATGATAAAAATTTGAGAAACAAAGATCAGAGACAATTTTTCCCAGCTGAGGTCATTCAAGATCAGCCTAGCTGACCTTCTTGCTGAATACAGATGCATGAGCGAGTCCAGTCAAGATCAGCCAAGCCTGCACCATACCAGCAGGACTCTCTTAGGCAAACCATAGACCTGTAAGAAATAGTAAACAGTTATTTTAAGCCTCTAAGTTTTGAGGTTGCTTGTTAAATAGAAACAGATAACTGATTCAACCACACAGTTTAAAATTCAATACCCTTAAAAATTTGGTGTCAATGTCACTATTCTCCTTGGTTTCATACCAAGAGGACTCCCATATCCTGTCTTGGCCTCTGTCTTATCTCATGCCATTCCTATCAAATGGAGCATTCTCACCCTACCATTTTAACTTATCAAAATCCCAATCAATCCATCAGGTTATACATGAGCTGCCATCCCTTCTATGAAGATTTCCATAATCAATGCAACCAGAACCATTCTGATTCCAATAGCATCTGTTGTCTGGACCTGTTCTCATTTGTTCATGACTCCTGCTATGATGCCGCAGAGTACTTTAGAACAAGGCCACATTTTATCTGTCTTTGGGTTTCCTACTGAATTTGTCTGATGCCTTAAAATGGCCCAAAAAAGCCCTTGATGAGGTTTGACTGATGACTTTATGTATTAATCAGGGTAGTCTAACTGCTGCAGCAAATGATTACAAATTTAAGTCATTGACCAAAATAAATGTTTATTTTTTGGTAATGTTAAAGTTCAATGTGGGAAAATTAGTTGAGCTGGGGAGGAGGGGTTTCTCCTTCCATTTTGCTGGTCTTCCTTTTCTATTTCCTTTGAGTTCTACCTCTTAGGGCCAGCACATGTAACAAGAGAACACAAGTGGCCACCTGGGTGTTTTCATGGAGCAGGCCTGGAAGTAGTACTTGTAGGCATGTCACCCTGGCTTACATCCCAGGAATCAGTCCCATGACCACACCTAATTGCAAGGGAGGTTAGAAACATGACTTAGTAACATGACAACAAATACCAAATGATTAATAAATTAAATCTCAGTAATTAAGAACTCTTTCGTATTTTTCCAATTTAGAATTTGAATAGAATGCATCCTCAAAGTTGCAGGTGTGGGATAAAAAGTGAACTTGGTTTTGAGTCAGGAGAAAAAGATTCTGTTTGGCTCTGCTACTAATTATGTGGATGTGGTGACTTCCTTGACTGTGGTTTCTTCACCTGCAAATAGTCATCAGGTTGGGTAATTTCTAAGCTTCTTTCTAATGTCTGTCCTGATCTCCTATAATCCTACAGGTGTTTCATTTCTGCCTATGTTGTTATCATTGCTTAATAGACTTCATTTTGGGAGATTTTAATGTCTTTAAATTCAAGAGTTTCAATGTTTTGGAATGGTCTATCCATTCTAATAATAATTATGGTATCACCAGCTGTAGCAAACATTGTTTTGCTCTACCTGTGTTCTGTATTCCATGCTCCTAGCTTCTATCTGCTATGCTGAAAAATGAGAGGGTTCTGCACCGTTTTTTCAGAGGTCCACCATTGGGTTCCTTGGGTTGCTTCACCCATATTTACAGATGACTGGAAGTCTCTGACAATTTATCTCTCCCTAGGGTAGTTTGTAGCCAATAAATGACTGGTGTGGAAGTCAGAATCTCAGATGGTTTGCCCTTATGCAAAATTAATCTAAGATGCAACTTATACTCCAGAGCTATCCCATGGGATCAGGCTGATATTGGGACTTTACCTGAAAGTGCACCCTTGCTTGGCCTCTTCCCCTTCCCTGTCTGTCTTTCTCCACCCAGTTTCTCCTGGGAGTGCTTCCTTAAGAAATCATTTGCACCTGGATCCTTGTCTCAGGGCCCTTGCTTGGCCTCTTCCCCTTCCCTGTCTGTCTTTCTCCACCCAGTTTCTCCTGGGAGTGGGAGTGCTTCCTTAAGAAATCATTTGCACCTGGATCCTTGTCTCAGGGTCTGCTTCTGTGGACATTGTCCTAAGACACCATCTTCCCTAATAATTTCAATGTCTTGTCAAACATGTCAACAAGATACACCAGGATCACTGGAATCTTGCTGGCTTTCCAGTGTTATCTCTTGCCTACCTTTCCAGCTTTCCCAGTGCTCCATCCTGAGCCAACTACTATTTGTTCATGTGGCTGTACTTCTGCATCTTGTCATTGTCACATCCACTCATTTTTCAAGACTCATCTCAGATATTCCCAACTCCAAGAGCCTTGGCAGATTCTTTTTCTCCCCCTACTCCAACTCTAGCCAAGGTTTTCTACTTCTTCTGTAAAAATTATAGTACACTCTAGTGTAGCTCTTAAGTAACACACAAATAATATGGTGGTTAAGAGCCTAGCCTCAACAGAGATCTTAGGCAAGTTATTTAACCTCTGTGGGCCCCTGTGTATTCACCTATTATGATAGTAAGATCCCACCTTCTTTGTAAACGCAACATAAGGTGTTTAGCAGAGTATTTGAAATGTATCATTTACTAGTTATTATATATATTGGTGAAAGAGACATATTTGCTTCTCTATGATCTTAACCAGATTACAAAGTCGTGAGTACTAAATCTTATATATCCCTGTACCCCTGGCATATGGTAGATATTCAATACATAGTTGATGAATAAATAAATAATCTGTAGGCATAGAGTACTAAGACCATTTTCTACTTTTTTTTTCCTGCTTTAAAATATAGTTCATTTACATATACAACCAAGAAACAAACTCCTGAATTTCATTACAAACCTCAAACAGCAGAAAGTTAAACATTCTGGTTTTTGTCATGTTTTTTAAATCCTCTCCAACACCTAACTTGCTTTTATCCTCAGGCTAGTAAAAGTTTTTCTTTTTTATTTGAAAATATGGCCAAACATGTAAGGATATAATGTCTTCTCTAAACTCATTAGTAAATCTGTGTTCATTCTCTCTCGCTCCCTGTCTCTCTCTTATCTTACTTCTCAACGTTTCAGAGATCCAAAGATGAGATTGAGTATATATATATATATATTTTTTTTTTTTTTTTCATTTTCTCCTTTTTCATTTTGGATGGAATTTGAAATCCCATGATGCTGAAAACCTTGACTCCTCAATATGGGATTCTTTAATTTAAAGAGATGCTGGAAAAAGCATTCTTTTAATAAATAGATGCCATCAGAATTACTCTTTCATGGGACTTTGTCCCAGAGGTGTTTGAAGAGAGTTTTCCATTTAGTGAGTATTTTTCTGAAATCCTTGGAAGTTTTCTAAAAAAAATACTTTGATTTTCAAAGTTTTTGTGAAAAGTTTTCAGTGCTTAAAATTATTAGAATGGCTACTTTAGTATATAAAGAGATTAATTCATGAAATAATATCTCTGTTTATCTCTACTTAACATTGAATTCCCTAATAATATCTACTACAATCTTGATAATAACAATTTCAGGTATCTGCCACCTATGCCTCCAGTGGTCACTGTAGCTTAAGATTGTCTGTTCTCAATCCACATGGCTTTTTGTATGTTAGTCTTTAATACACATTGCTTTCCATCTTGATTGGGAGTTCTATTTGTACATTTTATCCCCTTGTCAAGTCATAAGATCTCACCAAAGTCTAGCACTGAGTCTTGGGTATAGTAGGAGCTTTGAAATATTCACTGAATGAATAAAAATGGGCAGGAAGTGCCCGTGTAAAAATAAATTAGTGAAAATACTCTTGACAAAACATTCTTCATAGTTACAAGATAACTATAGATTCATCTGACTTACACAAGTTACTGCTTATATCAATGACCACAACAGAAGAGCTGTCCTAATCCAAATACATGCAATTTATTTTTCCAAAGAACTTGAAAACTATAACCATTTTTTCCCACATATTTTTAGCATCCCTGTGACATCAGACACTGTAAAGAAGGGAGAGCACATGTTATGCCACACAAAACACATTTAAAACCAGACCAAAGCCACAGTTCTCTCCAAACTGATGGAACAAAATCAGCTCTGACTATAATACCAACACAAATGAAGGGAAGTGTCACACTTCAGTCAGATCCTTAGGGGAGCGTATTCATTTGCTTTTCTTCCCATTCCCTAATTAGAATCTCTTATCCAGTCACTCTGCTACCAGAATTCTGT
>NW_007728489.1:62812-76651 GCF_000696425.1 Galeopterus variegatus
CTTTTCTTCCCATTCCCTAATTAGAATCTCTTATCCAGTCACTCTGCTACCAGAATTCTGTGCCTGACTCAGTATTGTAAGTCTAGTTATGCTTTACATCTCTACATATTAATTTCCTCTGGGCACCTGGCTGAAATTACAGAGAACTTTCCCTGATAGTTCATGCCCCTGTCGAGCCTGAAATCAATTTTATGACAATCCCAAACCACTTTTCTATCTATGATTCCTCGATTATATTCGTTGAGGGTAGCAGTAAAATTAGTCTTAAAGCAAAAATATTTTACTTAGTTTGAGTATGCTTACTTTTAGATGGTGTGAATGTTTGAATGGGGTGGAGATTTAGAGCAACGTAGATTATGTTGGATTTTGCATACAATCTTACTTTCTTTCTTTGCCTTCCATCTTGTATAGAGATATGAATTCTCCAGTAGAAAATACCTACATTTTACCAATTGATTTAAAGAGCTGGCAACTATCCAGAGATACTGTTAAAACATTGATGTGATGTTATTGATTGCACTTAGAAATTTTCTTCACAGATTAAGAGACTAGAACAGAGACTGTTCATTTCCCTTAAAAGGAGTCTTAAGACAGTTTCCCTAAAAGCAGAGCCCAAGACAGGGGTTCCTGTCCAAGTGAATTAATAAAGAGATCTCTCTAGAGAAAGGGAGTGAGGAAAGCAGGTCAGGTCAAGGAAAAGAGCCAAGCGATGATGCGGTCCTAGCTGGGCTCTAACCTAGATTCCACAGGTTGCTCTGGATCATAAATGGTATCACAGAGTTGGTCCACCTTGAGGCAAGAGAGCTGGCCTTTTTGTTTCACTTATGGGTTGGTTATTAACAGTGGGATGCCCCCAGGAGGAAGACATAGAATCTCCCAGGTACTTCTGGGCAAGGTTACTCTCATGGGCTGAGGGAATTTCTCTGGGAAGGAGGCAGCTGTAAGGTGTTAATAACTTCCACTTGTAGCAGCTGGGGGATAGGTGCACTAGTCCTGCAAAGTAAATCTGGACAGAACAGCAACAATGTCTACTATACACTCCTTCAGGACTAGCGTAATTCTAGCATTATTTTACACGCTGGGTAAATACAATTCACAATCAACTATTCATAGGTATGTGAGGTAACACTGAAATTGAGTGGAGGCTAAACTGCCTTTCTAGTGGTGGATGAAGACAATTTTGTAAGATTAATACTCTTAAAATGCCTTCTTTAAATCCACATTCCAGGACTGGGTTGGCAATGAGGATGATTAATGTGACTTGAAAATGCTGGACTAGTTTCTGTCCTTTATATGCCATTTACCTGCATGTAAAAAAAAAAAACTTGAATACAGAGCTTACACAAATAGAACCTCATGAAGAAGTCAGAAGAAATATTGTCCATTGTGGTCTGAAAGATACTAATCAAGAAGAGATAGAAAACTTGAAAAGACCAAAACAAGCAAGGAGATTGAAGCAGTAGTTAGCAATCTTCCAACAAAGAAAAGTCTGGGTCCAGATGGCTTTATAGCTGAATTCTATGAAACTTTTAAAGAGGAGTTAATACCAATTCTCCTTAAACTATTCCAAACAATTGAAACAGAAGCTACTCTCCCAAACTCATTCTAGAGGCCAACATAACTCTGATACCAAAACCTGATAAAGACACAACAAAAAAAGAAAATTACAGGCCAATATCCTCAATGAACCTAGATGCAAAAATCCTCAGCAAAATATTAGCAATCAGAATACAACAACGTATTTAAAAAGTTATACAGCATGATCAAGTGGGATTCATCTCAGGGATGCAAGGATGGTTCAACATACGAAAGTCAATAAATGTGATACATCTCATCAACAAACTGAAGGATGAAGACCATATGATTATCTAAATAGATGCTGAAAAAGCATTTGACAAAATGCAACATCTGTTCATGATAAAGACTCTCAACAAATTAGGTATACAAGGAAAATATCTCAACACAATAAAAGCTATTTATCACAAGCCCACCACCAGTATCATTCTGAATGGGGAAAAACTGAGCACCTTGCCCTTAAGAACAGGAAACAGACAAGGATGCCCACTCTCACCACTTCTATTTAACATAGTTTTGGATTTACTAGCCAGAGCAATAAGGCAAGAGACAGAAATAAAGGGAATCCAGATTGAAAAAGATGAAGTCAAACTTTCCCTATTTTCAGATTACATGATACCATATATAGAAAAACCTAAAGACTCTACCAAAAAGCTCCTAGAGCTGGTTAATAACTTCAGTAACATTGCAGAATACAAAATAAATACCCCCAAATCAGTTGCATTATATACTCTAATAAGGAACTAACAGAAAAAGAAATAAAGTAAGCCCCTTTATAATTGTCATGAAAAAATTAAAATACCTAGGGATCAATTTAAACAAGGAGGTGAAAGACCTCTACAATGAGAATTACAAACCACATCTGAAAGAATTTAAGCTAGACACAAAGATGGAAAGGTATTCCGTGCTCTTGGATTGGAAGAATTAACATTGCGAAAATGTCTATACTACCAAAAGTGATCTACAGATTCAGTGCAATCCCCTCAAAATACCAATGACATTCTTCATGGAAATGGAAAAAACAATCTTATCCTTCATCTGGAACAACAGAAGACCACAAATAACCAAAGCAATCATGAGCCAAACAAATAAAGCCAGAGGCATAACACTACCTGACTTCAAATTATACTACAAAGCTATTGTAACCAAAACAGCATGGTAGTGGTATAAAAAAAGACATTCAGACCAATGGAGTAGAATTGAGAACCCAGAAATCACTCCTCAGGTTTATAGCCATCCAATATTGGAAAAAGGCAACAAAAATCTACATTGGGGAAAAGACTGACTCTTCAGCAAGTGGTGCTGGGAAAACTGGATATCCATATGCAGAAGAATGAAACTAGATATGCATCTCTCACCATACACTAAAATCAACTACTCATATGCAGAATATTGGATCTAGATATGCTTTTCTCATTGTACACTAAAATCAACTCAAAATGGATTAAAGACTTAAGTATAAGACCTGAAACTGTAAAATTACTAAGAGAAAATATAAGTGAAACACTTCAGCAACTATGTCTGGGCACAGACTTTATGAACATGAGCCTGCAAGTACAAGCAGTAAAAGAAAAAATAAACAAATGGGACTATATCAAACTAAAAAGCTTATGCATGGCAAAGGAAACAACAGAGTGAAACAACAGCCTACAGAATGGGAGAAAATTTTTGCTAACTATGCATCTGACAAGGGATTAATATCCATAATATACAAGGAACTCAAGCAATTATACAGTTAAAAAAAATCACCCAATTAAAAAATGGGCAAAGGAGCTAAATAGACATTTTTCGTAGGAAGACATACAAATGGCCAACAGGTACATGAACAAATGATCAACATAACTAGTCAACAGGGAAATGCAAATTAAAACTACATTGAAATACCACCTCACCCCATTTAGACTGGCAAAAAGACAGTAAATAACAAATGCTGGTGAGGGTGTGAAGAGAAGGGAACACTCCCACACTGTTGATGGTACTGTAAATTAGTACATCCGCTATGGAAAACAGTATGGAGGTTTCTCAAACAACTACAGACAGACCTTCCATATAATCCAGCAATCCCATTTCTGGGTATATATCCAGAGGAATGGAAATCATCATGTCGAAGGGATACTTGCACTCCCATGTTCATCACAGGTCTGTTCACAATAGCCGAGACATGGAACCAACCTAAATTTCTATCTATGGATGATTGGATAAGGAAACTGTGGTACATATACACCATGGAATACTACTCTGCTATAAAAAAGAATGAAATACTTCCATTTACAAAAACATGGATGAGCCTGAAGAAACTTATGCTGAGTGAAATAAGCAAAGCACAGAGGGATAACTACCTCATGTACTCACTCATATGTGGGAGCTAAGAGAGAAAGAAGAAAGGAAAGAAAGACCACAGTAGTTCATTGGACTTGCAGAGGGAGAGAACGTTCCTTGGGCTACAAAGTAGAGTTATGGGGAAAGGGAGAGGGAGAAGGGGTTTGGGGATAATTGGGTGGGGGACACAAGGTACAAATGCAATTTGTGGTAATGGGTATGTTGCCAGTATGAATCTGGCCCTCACATTATGGGCATGAGGGGTGACAATCAGCTTTGTACATCATGAATTTTCATAACCATTAAAAAAAAGTCTATCATTGTATGACCCTCAAAAAAATTTAAAAAACAAAGGAAGCTAGAGGAAGGATTGATGTGTCTTATTTGCTCTGTGGAAAGTTAGTCATACAATTGGCATAAAAAATGCGAGCAAGAGTATTCAGTCAAAATGTGTCATGGAGTTTTTAAATGAAAACGTTATGTTATTTTTCAAAGTTCTATAAAGTTTATGGTATTAGCCAGCATTTAAAAAAAAGAAGTGTAGTCCAGTACTGTTGCAGTTGCTGTACAATATCATCCACAATTCAATATCTTTTACACTACGTTACTGATACATTTCTTAAACTTGGAGGACTATGTTGCCTCACAGTCACAATGTGACTGCCACACTACCAGGCATTTCATCTGTGTTCCAGACAAAAGGAAGAGAGGAGAGTAAGTGAGCAAAAAACATGTCAGCCAAGACTATTTTTATTAGAAAAGCAAACACTTTCTCAGGAACTACACACAACAGATTTACTCTTAGATCTCAGTGAGAGACCTGGGTCACATTGTCACCTCCAAACTGATGACTAGCCATGAGAAATGTGATCACCATTCATTTAGACCAGCACTGTCCATTAAAGTATCATGCAGGACACATATAGATGTTTCAAAAGGTTCATGAAAGGATTTATATTATCTTTCAATTCTATTTTTCTGCAAACTTTTGGTAGTACCCTCATATGTAAATTTTAAATTATCTAGTAGCCATATTTAAAAAGTGAAAAAGAAAAAATAGAGACGTAATGAATTTTAATTTAATCCATTATATTGAAATTATTATCATTTCTGTATGTAATCAACATAAAAATATTAATGAGATATTGTACATTTATACTTGGAGCATAAGTACTCTAGAGCCACATGATGCAAAGAACTATGTGGTGGGCAAGCACAGATCCAAACCAATCATGATTTGTCCCCGGAAGCTCGAATAGGAGTATCCCTTTCTTGAGATTCTTCATGTGCTTCTATATTAAGAAATTGATTCTGTTAACATGAAAGAAGAGAGAGAGAAGGATGGATATTTTGTAAGAGACAATATCTATTCCAGGTCCCAACTAGCATCTCCATTGACCTGTTCGAATTATAGCTCCTTTTATGGTTGGGTTCTCTTAATTAGAGCTCATCTTCATGAGGCACATAACTCGGTATGGATACTTTCAGTGAAATTTTGGCTCTTCTCTCATCTAAGATCAGAATTCCATGACAGTGAAATCCAGAAAGCAGGCATTTTGATGGAGCAAGGTGGACTGGAGCAGGGACCACATACTGAGGGCAGATGTAAGAGAGGTGCCATGTACAACAGGTGATGGGGGCCTAGGTGACTGGGGAAATTCCAGGACATCCTGAAGACACTGAGCTCCTACTGGGAGGCAAAGAGGGAACTATGAAGTCAATTGGACACTGACACCCTGAAATAATGAGGGAGACACAGCTCCCTATTTCATATTTTGCTCATTTTCTGGAAAAGGTAGACCAGACCCTTCTATGGTACAAAGGATGAGCTTTATGATATTCTTGAACATTGTAGCAGATACCATTGGTGCACTGGTGATGTCCCCTTAGCCCACCCTGGAGGTCGTCTGCAGCTCTGGAGGACAGTTCCTGACCATGTGGCAGCTTCCTTCCCAAGCTTCTGTGCCTACCACTCTCAAGAGTTTTCTTCTGGCAAAGGAACAGCTCTTGTTCAAGGAGCTGGAAGTGCTGGAACGTTAATGGCCCTCCTCAGGGTCAATCTCAACTAATCAGGGATGTGAGTAGGTGCATAAATCCCAATTAAAAACTATATGAGGATACTTCAAAGAGTTTGTGGCTAGAAATGAAAGATAATATGAAATTTTCTATGGACTTTCTGAAGTACCTTATATAATCTCTCAGAGAGTCTCAGCAGGATTAAACCACAGTTACCCACAGAAATGGCTCACTCATTAATTCCTTCTTTATTGTCTCTCCTCCTACTTCATTGTGCCTCCTGGGATCACCTTACTGAATAAGTCGCCACCACTCAAATCCACATCTTAGAGTTTGCTTTCAGGTAAATTCTCACTTTGTATAGGGGCTATAGGGGCTAATGTCTCAATATATATAAAAAAAATATTTAGTAGTTATGACTTTTACTAAGTTTTGCCTTAAGGTGGAACAATTCCATGATACCAAAATTATATTTTGAAGCTCACAATGACTAAACATACTTTCCTCACCTTACAATCTAAAGAAATAAAAGAAATAGGCCAAGCTCACAAAAGAATCATGCTATAAATATTTAATTTTAAGTAATAACTCTTAAAAGGATGGAAGAACTGGTTAAACATCCTCCTTAGGGTCCATCCAAAATAAGTGTGCAAATAGAGCGAGGGCTGCAGTTGTACTGCCTGATACTGTAGGTAGGATCCACACATGACTAAGTTAAGATCACGTTAAATTGAAATTTCAGTTTCTCAGTTGCACTAGCCACATTTCTAGTGCTCAGTGGTCACACATGGCTAGTAGCTACCATACTGGATGGTGCAGATACAGAACATTTCCATCCTCACCGAAATCTCTATTGGACTTCCACGGGACAGGGTCTCACAATTGCAAATGCGAGGAGGATCCTGCTCCCTCCTGTTGATGGTAGACAGACTCACTGGCCATGACACTCTTCCCTTGAGCTTGTCATTATTATCAGGGTCTTTCCAAATGCAAAACTATAGTCTATCACTTCCAAACAATTGGAATCGGTCATGTATTAGCCAGGGTAATGCTAAGCTACGCTGCAGCAAAAAATAAAATTAGCCTTGAAAATCATCAGCTTAGAAAACAAAGGTTTAGTCCTTTCTTGGAAACATTATGATGTGGGTCAGGTGACCCTCTGGTGCAGCCATCTCTATCCTCAGGGCTCTCCAGGCTGCCACCATCAAATGGGGGCTCTCGCACAACAGTTTCTCTTACAGGCAGGACTTGTTAAAAAGAACAGAATGTTCTGGCATATTTCAAAATGGCTACATGAGGGAATATTTCTCCAGTCTCTACTCTGAGAACCAGGTAGAGCTCATGGAGACAAAACTCACAGAAGCCTGGAGGCCCCCTAAGACCGGGTCCCCCTGGGCTTTTTCTCTCTCAGACCTGTCCCCAGTGAGCCTGCAGCAATTCATCATCACAGTTTTTGTTTCTTCCCTGCTACTGATTCCCACAGAGGATTCTGTTTGTGAGTTTCTGCTCTGGTAGATGGTAGATTTTCTATGTCTGCCTGTCTGTCTCTCCCATTTTTAGGGCAGCAGTTTGCCCAGTGACCTCAATTCGCTGAGAGATCTAAGAGTTGGTTTTTAGTATTCCGCTTTTTACTTATCTAAAAAAACGGAGTGACAGCTTCCAGGCTTCCCACAGAGGATTCTGTTTGTGAGTTTCTGCTCTGGTAGATGGTAGATTTTCTATGTCTGTCTGTCTCTCCCATTTTTAGGGCAGCAGTTTGCCCAGTGACCTCAATTCGCTGAGACATCTAAGAGTTGGTTTTTAGTATTCCGCTTTTTACTTATCTAAAAAAATGGAGTGACAGCTTCCAGGGGCCATACTTGCTGAACTGGAAATCAGGAGCACACTTTCCTTTTTTAAATGAGTTTTATGTTTCTATTGTAAGAAAAACAGGCTGTTCCATTTTATCCTCTGCCCCCTTAGTGTTCTTTTCCTACTCTGGATTTTCTGAGTCGAGCCCTCTCTGCTGTTCTGATTAAAAGTATTAGCTTCTTTTACTAATGGCTTCTGCCCTGCGGTTATTAACTTCCTGCACCCCCAGGGCATTGGGCCTAAAACTCATTATTACCTCTCGAGTGTTCCCTTTACCCCACCTATAAAGAAACCTGCCACGATGATTTGGAGTCATTAGAAATTCTTCCTACATACAGTGATACACCACATAGCAGCATTTCTAAGACTTACGAGACATCTGCAATTGCAGGACAGAAAAAAAAAGTGAGCAAATTGCCATGGCCCTTTGAACCAAGATACCTGCTGTTCGTACGTCCTTGACTGGCCCATCTCTCGCAGCCAGCTTCTGTATTCTAATTTTTAAGACTTTGAACTAAAAAAGATATTGATTGGCTTGCCACACAGTGAGATAGATGTCCCATTTGGTTATTTCTGGACAGCCTGGAGCAGTGTCAACCCGTTTTCTCTCTGTCTCCAAACCCCATACTTCCCAGATGAGGCTCATTTGAAGAATCTTCTTTGTTAATTCACCAGAAGAAGAAATGAAACCCATGATGTGTGGTAGCCAGTCACTGTCCTAATTGTCTGCAATTTCATAGCCTTATACTGGAAGTCACAGGTGCTGTCAAGCACTGAGGACCAGTACGGCTGGTACATTTTATTTTTATTTTTGGGGTATCAATTTCATACAACTGGCTTTTATACCAATCTATGAATAATTAAAATATATTTGCTTCCTGCTTCCTCATGGATGTTTTTTACAGATTTGCTGGCTTTGAGCAATCACATGATGGTAAACTAAGGGTACCTTGCTAGGCCAGGGAACAGTTCCTCTAGTTAATCACATCGCTTGATTAATACAGACTCAGAGATTTTCAAATAATTAGGAAACACATCTAGCATAGGTCTGTGTTAAACAGAATCTAATTTTCTTTGGTGACTCAGAGGGCATTTCTACATCTCATGTTACTTAATCATCATTATTAGGAAAATCAATTGCCAGCTAAGCAAGATGTCCAGTTGATATATGCAGATAAAACAGCTTTCAGAAACTTGCATACCAAACTATGTTCTTTTTAGAAGTTTGTTGTGTTCTCTACAATTTAAACCAAAGATCGTGTTTCTAAAGCATCTTCCTCTGTGGTATCCCAGGGGCCATGGTTATCTAGGGAAGCCCATCTGTAACCCCCTTCACTTGTTCAACAAGCCTTTCCTGAGTGTTGGCTCTGTCCGGCACTGTCCTGCATAGTGGGGGCACATGACTCCCGCTCTCATAGCACTTAACATGCTAATCAGGAGAGACAGAAAAGTACTAAGTCATCCTATACACAAGCCACAGAGCTATCATCAGAAAAAAGCCAGGCCACTTGGGAGAGAGTGAGCAGGGATGGGTGTCCTGCAAAGGAGGCAACTGAGCAGAGAAATGAAGGGTTGGGGAAACATGGCATTTGATATCTGAGAGAAGAGCATGCTCAGGACAGAAGAGAGAGCAAGGGCAAAGGTCCCGAGGAGTGAGATTGGGATGGGCTGGAAACAGCAATGGAAGAGGTGATTGCAGAGCTTGGTGGGCTGTGGGAAGTGGAGTTAGGAGATGGAGGTAAGCAACGAGCCACAGGGCACCTTGTCATCACCCACGTTTGGGTCTTTGAGTATTGTCTCAGATTTGTAGGGCATCTCATGTTACAGGCAGAATCAGGCCTTACCCATGGCTGGACAGGTGACAGATATGGCCTTTCTCCAAAGACACAAAGACAGACCTGGAAACAGATAAGGGCTTGCCTCCCGGGTTGACCAAGTTGGTGGCCTCAGATATAAAAATCCTAAAACCACCTTCTGCAAGATACATAAAACATCACAGTTATGATGTCAGCAATTGCCATTAATATGCTTCAGTATATTATATACTGGACTGTGTGTTGCTTAATTGAAGGCAATACCCATGTGCTAATCAAGAATGCATAGCCAAGTGTTCCCAACCAGCAAGTCACAGCAAGGGCTTTACTCCAGACATAGCTACTTCAAGTCAGCCCCTTATTCCCATCTCTGACTAACAGAATTACTACTAACTAGCACATTAAGTGTCAAAAATTGGTTTTTAATGTCTTATAGCATAATGATATTACAAGTGTACCCTCATTGGCTAAGTTAAAAGTATTCAAGATATGTGGAGTCTTTCTAGGGATTCTTATTTCTACAGATATCTATTTCAATCATGGGGTCTTTATCAAGTCATTAAAGACATAGAATTTTCCCCCCTCTTCCATGGCAAATGGCACTCAGTTTTCAGTTCTTCCTTTGTTCCAGAGAAGGAGGAGGTAGCAAAGAAGAGGGATGGAGAGAAAAAAGAAAAGGAGACACTGTGGACAATTTTTGCCAGCCCTGGAGCTTCATGCAAACTGTGTTATAAGTGGATCTGTGTGTGGTGGGACACAGGCAAGGGAAGGTGATGCAGCACATTTTAAATCTCTACATCCAGGAGCAACTCCCTTGTGCTGACCACAGAGTCAGGGAGTCGCACATGGCTCTCACACTGGTTCCTGGAACTCACCTTGGGTTACACAGAGGAGTTGGTCATCCATAGTCAAGTCCCCAATATTAGGGAAAAATAAATTA
The DNA here is from genome assembly GCF_000696425.1 of Galeopterus variegatus. NCBI lineage: Eukaryota > Metazoa > Chordata > Mammalia > Dermoptera > Cynocephalidae > Galeopterus > Galeopterus variegatus. The sequence continues at coordinate 73,328 of NW_007728489.1, forward strand.
GGGATGATTAACCCTATTAAAAGTATAATCATGTTTGCATTCTGATGAATTTTCTTGAGAGAAATGGAAGGAATGAGATACAGATAGCACTCAGGGAATTGTACAACACCCTGTGTACACATGAGACTGTGCCCTGAAAGTATCCTTATCAGTTTGATATCCTCCAGGCCAGAGGTTGGCAAACTACTGCCAGTGATCAAAATCTAATATGCTCTTGGCGATTGGATAGCCAGGAGCTATATATATATATATATACTCACACACACATTTTAAAAGGTTGTACTAAACAAAGAAACAAACTAACTAAAAAAAAATATGTGATGGAGACTATATATAGCCCACAAAGCTTAAAATATTTATTCTCTGGATCTTTACAGAAAAAATTGTGTTGACTCCTGCTACAGAAGGCAGAAAAGGGGGTGTTTAAGAACTCCTATGCTAGAAAACACCTGTTTAAAATTGAAACCTACCCTCATCTCACTGCTTTACTCGCAATGTCTTATAATGTCCTACTTTCATTTTCTTAGCACTTTTTATCTTGTAATATACAATAAAATTTGTTTATTCACTATGTTTATTGTCTTCTATCACTTCCTCTCCTTACTCCTGGCATGTAAGCTCCAAGCAGACGAGAATTTTTATCTATGATGTTATGCTTTGTAAACCAAGTGCCTGGAACAGTGCTTGACAATTTGTCTGCACTACAAGTTCAAGAAGTATGTATTGAATAAAGAGCTGAAGGAATATGTTTACAGAATATTTTTAAGGTATCCTTCTTGTTCCAGGTAGAACCATTAACTCAATCTAAGAGGCTGTCAGTTTTGTATTTTTACTGAATTATCTGGGGGTTTCCTAGAAAATACCTGTTGCTAATTTTCCTCAGTTTGTTTGGTACGTGATTACCAAGTTTCTTCTCTGTAAAGGTACCTCAACTCAATTTATAAAATATCATTTCAATATCTAATATTATCTCGTATCAGTATTCCTTTCTGCATGATCAGTGCTACCAAGGGCTGCCTTCGCAAAAGGAAAATTGATAGCGTGTTATGTCCCAACTGCTTTCACATGCCCCTTCCCCTTGGCAGTCACAGTCTCTTCTGTGAGTCCTAAAATTCTCTTGACAGGGAAACAGGCTGTTATTCTTTTACTCTTGCAGCAAAACAACATTAAAATGGTAAGCCCCGGGCAGCGGGGAGCAACAGCTTACATTCTTACTAAGGAGAAATCTTTCTGGGAGTAGATTTGAGTAAAGATGAAGGGGAGCAGGTGCACGCAAAGAGATCTGAGCCAGAGAAAGTAGGCTTAGAAGCACAGGGCTGGGGGAGGATCGGGTACAGGACATTTTTCCTTCTCTACCCAAGTAGGGACAATTTAAAGACACAGTTTCAGCAAGACTTGAAATTTTGCTCTTTAAATCTTCAGTTACCACCTGTCTCCAAACTGGCTGGAAAAAAATGGAAAAAAGCTTTATGTCACAGAAAGGATGCTTTTTGTTTTAAAATTTACATTCCAATGTTAGGTGAAAAAGCACAAAAAAAGAAAAGAAAATCTCTATTAACTTCAGGAATGCATTGCATAACACAAACTTTGGAGCTCTAACTTTTCCATCTGAGCTTTACATTTTTTTTTTGCTTATCCATTGACCAGAAGCTGTCTGAACATATTAACTAAAACAAAGTGTACGTCTGGTATTTCAGTAAACACATATCTTTTTCCTCAACCTTTTCTTCCTGTGCATCCTAGCCTGCCAGAACACTTGTTTTCAACATGGTGATTACATTTATTCTAGATTGAAGTGGTTCCAACCATCTTAGCCTGTGAGCCTCAACTAGTGACAACATGCTAATGACACGAAACTGTTTTCCCTTGCATTGATTGCTCATTCTACATAACATGTTAGTGTACTCTACGAACTTTACCTTAAAAATATAATAAACACACTAATTCTGTATTTATAATTTTGAAATTTTATCAAGAATTTTCTGCATTGATTTTGATTTCTAAAAATATTGCATGAAAGAGGATCCAGACCTCATCAATATGAAGGACTAAGAAACTATAGGCCCTCCTTCCCCCACAGTGATACTAGTTAACAATAATATATGTACCATAATGCCTCTGAGAACTCTAGAGACCCGGTAAGAAACTACAGCACCCAGGCCATTCTAAAACCAACATGAAATTCCAGAGATAAGACTAGAAAAATATACAACATTTCATATGCTCATTTGTGCCCCTTCCCTTGTGTAACATGCCATGGAACAACTGGGAGCAAGCCCCTCTTACTACAGCTCCTCTCTCAGGATAGAAACAAAAGAATGGACTATGTGTTTAACATTCTGACTTATCTGGGGGCAGTCTGGAAAACTGGTTATGATCTGCCATAACTCTAAGCACTGATACAACAAGTGTCAGAATTTGGAACCAGCTAAAAACAGTGGCTAGCACCATGGTAGAGCTGCAGTTCCAAAGGCAGACACCAAGGAGGGGAAAAAAATCAGAAAAGATTTGAGAAGTCCTAGAACTTCTAGGCAGGCTGATTGGTGAAGGTCTTCTCCTGCACAGACAGTATACAAAAACAGAGAGAAGTGGTTGATTTTTCAAATGTCCAAATTCTGGGGGGTGGAGGGGGGCATACAAAAAATAGAGAAATGTGGCCCATTCAAAAGAACAACGTAAAGAAATGCAGATTTATAAACTGCTTGACAAAGCATTTAAAATAACTATCATATCTCATTCAGCCTCTTTAGGATTAACACTCGAAATTCCCTGTCATTCATTTCAAGGGCTTCTTGTTCTATAGGATCTAGAATTTGAGAATTATTGACTTTTGGTGGTGTATTTTCTTGGTTTTTTGCATTTCGGGTATCTCTTTTTGGGTGTTTGTTCATTTTGGCAGGGATTTTCTCTCGAATCTTGGACTTCCGACAGTAGATGGCGCTATCGAGCCTTGCAAATCCTTCCAGTGGGCTGTCAGTTGTTCCTTCTTTCTTTATTTATTTCTGAGATTCCGCCTCTTTTAGCCGGGCCCCTCCCCACTCTGTGTGCTCAGGACAGGGCTGAGGCGTGTCTTCTACAAACCTTGACTTTCAATTGAGTCATCAAAGTTGTGCCGTGCCCCGCCCTGCCCAGGAGGTGTCCTAACTCTCCGGGCTGCTGGGAGTGAACTCCTCGGGGGGGGGAGGGTCGGTCAGCCCACAGTTCCTCCTTGCCTTCCTTCCACTCGGGTCGGCTCCCTTAGAAACCCGACTGGTACACTTCAATGTAGCTCGAGGGGGACACCGGGCTCCCCTCTCCCCACCAGAAATCAGTTAGGGGCTCTTC
>NW_007728489.1:77583-113293 GCF_000696425.1 Galeopterus variegatus
AAAAAAAAAAAAAAAAAAAAAAAAAAACGGGGGGGGGGGAAGAAGATATAACTACTATACTTTTTTTTTTTTTTTGAAGTTGTTACAAGCAAACGGAAAGGACATTCCTCGGGGGGAGGGGAGAGAGGGAGGAGGGCGGGAGGTGTCGGTGAAGGGCCATAATAATCATATACATTGTATATTGACAAAAAATAAATAAATAAAATAAATAAATAAATAAATAAAAAATAAAATAACTATCATAAAAATACTCAATGAGCTCAAAAAGAACACAGAAAGAAAAATAAACAAAACCAGGAAAATAATGTATGAAAAAATGAGAATATCAAAAAAGAGATAGAAATTATGAAAAAAAAAAACCAAATCAAAATTTTAGGCTGAAAAATATAATAACTAAGCAGAAAAATTTATCAGGAATGTTCAAAAGCAGACAAGCAGACAGAATCAGGGACATTGAAGACAGGTCATTTGAAATCATTGAGTCAGTGGAGGAAAAAAAAGGGAGAATAAAGAAAGGTGAAGAGAGCCTAAGAAACTTTGGGACACTATTGAGCTCACCGATATACACATTATGGGAAACCCAGAAAGAGAAGAGACAGAAAAGGGCAGACAGAGAGCTTATTTGAAGAAATAATGGCTGTAATCTTCTCAAATCTGAAATAAATGAATAAACAGGTAAATAAACATAAAGATTGAAGAAGCTCAAAGGGCTTCATATAATATAAATCAAAAGAGAACCACACTGAGGCATGTTATAATCAAATTGTCTACAATCAAAACCAGAAAATCTTAAAAACATCAAGAGAAGGCAACTCATCACATACAAGGGAGACTTTCTAACATTTCAGTGGATTATTCAGCAGAAACTTTGCAGGCCAAAAGGAGTGGAATGATATGTTTAAAGTGCTAAATTTTGCTTATCAATAATACTGTATCTGGCAAAACTGTCCTCCAAAAGCAAACAAGAAATTAAGACTCTCTCAAGCAAACAAAACCTGAGAGGATTCATTACCACTTGACCTGCTCTTGAAAAAATGCTAAAGGAAGCCCTTCAAGGTGAAATGAAAGGACAGTAGACAGCAACACAAAGTCATATGTAAATGTAAAGTTCTTCAGAAGAGGTAACTATATGGACAAATATAATGACCTATACTATTGTAAATATGGTGCATATAATTTAAATGATGAAACCATTTTTTAAAAACTCTAAGTCCATGTTAATGGCTATACAATACATAAAGATGTGATTTGTGGTATCAATAACAAAAATTGAGGGATGGAGCTGTAAGAAAATAAAGGTTTTTTTGTGCATTTAAAATTAAGTTATTATCAGTTTAAAATAGAATGCTATAACTTTAAGATGTTTAAAGTAATTGAAATGATAACCACAAAGAAAATATCTATAGAGTACATGCAAAGTGAAGTGAGCAGGAAATCAAAGTATATCCTTACCAAAAATAAAACAAAACAAAACAAGACAAGACAAACAAAAAAAATAAAAATAAAAAAACCCCACAGAGAACACAAAGGAAGGCAATAAGAGAGGAAAGAGGGAAGAAAAGCTAAAATATATACAGAAAACAATAATCAAAATAGCAATAATAAGTCTTCCCCTATCAGTAATTAGTTTAAATTTAAATGAATTAAACTCCCCAATCAAAATATATAAATTAACTGAATAGATTTAAAAAGAAAAAACAAAAGATTCAATTATAGGCTGTCTACAAGAAACTCACTTTAGATCTAAGGGCATACATAGGCTGAAAGTGATAGGATGCAAAGAGATATTTTATGCAATTTGTTTTTTTCTTGTTTTTTTTTTCATGATTACTATAGAATATGAATTTATTTATTTATTTATTTTTTATTTTACTTCTCAAAACACATTGTACTTGATTATCATGCCCCTTTACCCATTCCTCTCCCCCCTCCCTCCCCACATTGTATTTGTTCTCTTGACTTAAATAGTTCAAGGAATTTTTGTAGTAATTCTGTCTTCTCCTCACCCCCTTTTAAAAGAAAAGAGGAGTGACTATACTGTCAGAAAAAAATAGACTTTAAATCAAAAGCTGTTGTAAGAGACAAAGAATAACATTATATAATGATAAAAGGGTCAATTCACCAATAGATAACAATTATAAATATATATGCACAAAATCTTAGAACTTTCAAATATATAAAGCAAACTTTCACAGAACTGAAGGTAGAAATAGACCACAACATGATGATAATAGGAGACTTCAACACCCCACTTTATTTATTTATTTATTTATTTTGTCTTTTTTCGTGTTCGGCAACGGATCGCAACCCTCAGTATTGTGCCCGTACCGGACCGGGACTGGCAACGGGATCGCAACCCTCAGCGCTGCACCCGCACCTCGCTCAGCCAGTGAGCGGGAACCGGTCTGTATGTGGGATCTGAACCCTCAGCGGGAGTGCCGCCGCGCTCCCAAACAGCGCACTGTAGCAGTGCGCCACCGGGCCGGCCCCAACACCCCACTTTAAATAATAAATAGAACAATAAGACAAAAGATTAATAAAGAAATATAGAACTTATACTACACCATGGGCTGATTGTATCTAGCAGATTTATACAAAACGCTACACGGAACAACAGCAAAATTACAGTTTTCTTTTTGATAATAGCCATCTAACTTGCGTGAGATGATATTTCACTGTGGTTTTGATTTGCATTTCCCTGATGATTGGTGATGTTGAGAATATTTTCATATGCTTTTTGTCCATTTGCATGTCTTATATAACACATCTATATAACATTACTCTAAATTTAAATGAATTAAACTCCCCAAATGAAGACATAGATTAACCAAATACATAAAAAAATAAAAAAATAAAAAATTCAACCATACGCTGTCTACAAGAAACTCACTTTAGATCTAAGGGTATACATAGGCTGAAAGTGAAAGGATAGAAAAATATATTTATTTAGGGCCGGCCTGGTGGCGCACTGCTACAGTGCGCCGCTTGGGAGTGCGGCGGCGCTTCCGCCAAGGGTTCGGATCCCATATACAGACCGGTTCCCACTCACTGGCTGAGCGAGGGGCGGGTGCAGCACTGAGGGTTGCGATCCTGTTGCCGGACACGAAAAAAGACAAAAAAAAAAAAAGGGAAAAAAAAATATATACATTTATTTAAACTTAAAGTAATGTTATGTAACATCTTATATAACAGACATAGTATTTGCGTGTTTTATGTAACAGAACTATATCCACAAATATTGATACAAACACCTTTAACAAAATACTGGCAAATCCAAATGAATAGCACATTTAAAGGATTGTGCACCATGACCAAATAGGACTACTTATGCCTGGAATGCAGGAATGATTCAACACATAATACTTAATCAATGTAATACACCATTTTATCATCATGAAGGATAAAAATCAAAATCACATAATTATTTTGAATGCAGAAAAAGCTTTTGACATATTGAAGACCCTTTCATAATAAAAAACACTTAACAAACTAGGAATAGAAACATATTACTTTATCATAAAAAAGGCAAATTTTATGAAAAGTCTCCATTATACTCAATGGTGAAAGTTTGGAAGCTTTTCTTATAAGATTAGGAACAAAGCAAAGATGCCCATTCTTGCCACTTCTATTTAACATATCACTTGAAGCTCTAGCCAGAGAAAATAGGCAAGAAAAAAGAAATAAAAGGCATCTAAATGGGAAAGGAAGAAGTAAAATTATGGTTGCAGATGAAATGGTTTTCAATGTTAAAAAACCCTAAAATTCCACACATACAAAAAAAAGTTAGAACTAATAAACTAATTCAGCAAAGGTGCAGAATACAAATCAAAACACAGAAATCAGTTGTGTTTCTATTCACTAACAATAAAAAAATCTAAAACATTAAAATTAAAATTAAGAAAACAATTCTATTTACAACAGCATAAAAGGAATAAAATATTTAGTAATAAACCTAACTGAGAAAGGGAAAAAAAAACTGCACACCGAAAACTACACAAACATTGCTGAAAAAAAAAATTAAAGACACAAATGGAATATCATCACATGTTCACATATTGGAGGGCTTAATATTGTTAAGATGTCGACACTATCCAAAGTAGTCTTCATCAAAATCTCACCAGCATTTTTTGCACAAATTCATATAAATCTCAAGGAATTCCTAATACTTAAAACAATTTTGTAAAAGAAGAAGGAAGCTGGAGTCCTCACATTTCCTGACTTCAAAACATATTACAAAGCTACAGTAATTAAAACAGTGTGGTACTGGCATAAAGACAGACAAATAGAACAATGGAATAGAATTGAGACCCCAGAAATGAACCCTAATGTATATAGTCAAATTACCTTTGACAAGGTGCTAAGACTATTTAAAGGGGAAAGGAATGTCTCTTCAACAAATGGTGTTGGGAAATCTGAATATCCACATGAAAAAGAATGAAATTGAACACTTGTCTTACAATATATATAAAAATTAACTTAAAATGGAGTAAAGACCTAAATATAAGACCTATAATGATGAAACTCCTAGAAGTAAACCTACGTGAAAAGATTCATAGCATTGTACTTGGCAATAATTTCTTGAATATGACACCAAAAACATAGGCAACAAAAGCAAAAATAGATAAATGGGACTACATCAAACAAAAATTTTTGTGCATCAAAGGATACAGTCAAGAGTGAAAAGAAAATGAAAGAAAATATTTGCAAATCATATATCTGATAAGAGGTAATATGTATAATATATAAAGAATTCTTACAACTTAACAATCAAAATCAAATAGCCCAATTCAAAAATGTGTAAAGAACTTAAATATTTCTCTACAAATGATTTGCAAATCACCAAAAAATATATGAAAAGATGCTCAACATCACGAATTATCAGAGAAATGCAAATCAAAACATTACCTCATAACCATTAGAATGCTACTATCAAAAGAAAACAACAAAATAAACAAAAAACAATCAGAAAATAACAAGCATTGGCAAGGATATGGCAAAATTGAACCTTTGCACAGTGATGGTGGGATTGTAAAATGGTGCAGCTGCCATAAAAAACAGTAGGGTGGTTTCTCAAAAATTAAAAATAGAATTATCACATAATTTAGCAATCCTGCTTCTGGGTATGTAAGAGTATACAAAAATTGAAACCATGGTCTCAAAGAGATCTCTGCACACCCATGTTCATAGAAGCACTACTCATAATAGCTAAGAGGTGAAAGCAACATAAATGTCCATCAACAGATGAATGAATAAACAAACTATGGTATATATATATAGTGAAGTATCACTTAGACTTAAAAAGGAAGAAAATCCTGTCACATGCTACAACATGCATGAACCTTGAAGACAGTATGCTAAGTGAAATCAGCCACTGAAAAAGACAAACACTGTAGGAGTCTACTTTAATGAGTTACCTAAAGATGTCATATTCATAGAAATGGAAAGTAGAATTTTGGTTACCAGGGGCTGTGGAGAAGGGTATAAAAGGAGTTGTTTAATGGATATAGAGTTTCAGATTAGCAAGTGAAAGAGTTCTGATTTAGTTCACAAAAACGTGTGTACTTAACACTATTGAACTGTGCCCTTAAAAATGATTAAGATGGTAAATTTTGTAATGTGTTTTTTACCACAATGAAAATTGTGTTAAAATATTATTACTGAGATTTTGGGCACCACCTTAAATTTTGCACTTTAGATGAGTCCCAGCTCTGAATTTATCTACCAACCAAAGGTTATAACTGAGGCAGTGAAAAAGCAATTAAAATAAACATATTGTAGGCATGAAAAATTGGCCAAATTTCTTCAAATTTCTTCTTTCTACTCTCTGTCCATCAAAAAATGTGTTCACTTAGTCCTTGATAAAGAAAGATTCCAGCAGAGATGGTGCCAGATTTAACCCCACTGAAAGTCTCAACGATTCCAATATCATGACCTGCTCCGTAAACCATTTGAAGGTTAGATGAATTCATACTAGTCATTCAGCACCACACACAGTATTCCTGGAGGACTAGAGACCTCAGATGGTTTGAATAAATGTCAAAACTAGCTTTCAAAATGGCATTTAGAATTGAGTAAAGTTCAGTTCACAGAAATTGTAGCTCAGAGTCCAGATATGATGGATATTGGAGTGCAAAATTCTGTAAACAGCTATAAGAAGCATACTCTCTATAAGAATAAGCATATTCTCTATAAGAAGCATACTCTCAAAAGAACAAAACAATCAGAATGCAAAAGAATGTGGGAGATAATTAGTATTTAATAAGACTTGTTCCACTTCAGTGAAAAGATTAGAGAAGCAAAGTTAATAAACCTAAAAGTAGGTTAATCCTCTATTTCATCCCTTAAGCCTGCCATTTTTTATATTTTTACTGTATCCCAAACACACTCAGAAATAAAAAATTCCACCAATGGGATATTTTTTGAATATTTGCTCAGCTATATTCAACAAATATTTGGGCACCCCCTGTTACAAACACTAAGGATACAGCCGTGAAAAATAAACAAACAACTGATTCTCCAATTTCTTAAATAAGAAAACACAGTGGAAACCTTTCTTTATTTATATTCACATGTTGAAAGTATTTGGGAACCCTAAAATGAAATATAAGACATTCAAAATCAGGGACCCCAAATTGTTTACTGTGGACCTCAATATTGTCAATTCATGGTCAGTCCCCAGACAAATCTCAGTGCTGGTGGCCCTCAACCCTCTGAATTATTAGCATGTCAAATCCCTTAAAAGCAAGCCTCACCTAGGAGTTCTTTTGCAAATGATTATGTTTGCAAAAGATGAGGAAGTGTTGTCAGAAGAAACTAGCAAGGGAGAGGGGGAAGCAGGATAGAGCAGGAGAGAAGTTGAGCAACAAAGTGGTCTCAGCTGGAGTCTAGCTTCAGCCTGATCTTATGAGGGTATCTGGAGTGAGAACTACATCACAGTGTGGTCTCACCTGTAGGCAAAGAAGTAGGCTTTAAAATCCCAACATCATTCAGTCATAGTCCATGGCTACCGCTGACCTAGGACTGGGGGGGAGGGTGTTGAAGACTAGGGGATAAATTTCCAAGCATCTCCAGGGGAAAAAGCCTCATTAGCTAAGGACCACTGGAGGATGGATACCTAAGTCCAGTAAAAGCTATCTAGGCAGGGAAACAACAGCATTTGCTCTGGCATAAAAGGTCTGAGGTTCTCAGGGAAGGAACTCCAAAGGTGGCAGACTTTGAAAAGCTGAAGGGTGAAGACATCCCTTCTCCTACAGAAATGGTCTAAATAATTTCCTACTGATGGCCGAGCCTGCTCCAGCCAACAATATTTTCTTTAGTAGTTGTCCTGTCCCCATTTATTCTCCAATCCCAATAAATATGGGACACCATTATTCAGTAAGTAGTAGAGAAAGCCCTCCCAGAACGGTTGAGCTTGACCTAAACTTACAGATTATCTGATCCAACAGCTTTCAGAGACTGGTGTCTAAGAGCTGTCATTCGTCAGGTATCCCGTGGAAATCCAATGTGTAGATCCAATGAAAGGATTCATTCTGCTTGGAGAGGGGAAGGATGGGTACCAACTTCTCACAGACTTAGGTGGCTCCCATTGGCCTACAGGGGACACTTTTTCACCCGATTGTTAGCATGGGTGTTAGGTCAGGTGTCCTAGAAACCAGCCTCTTGTATGGGTTTTTGAAAGTGATGTCTTGATGGAGTGATCTCAGAAGAAACATGTAAGAGAGGGATGGAAGTGGAATAGAACAGGGAAGGAGCTAGGCAAGGATGTGGATTCAGATAAAAACAACAATCTTGTGGAACTTTGCCATTGTGTAATTGTGTCCCTGAGAGGTTAAGACACTTGTCTGCGGAATTATAGCTCCCCAGAGGTGGACCAGGGCTTGAGGACAGATGTCCTCATCCTATGCCAGGGCTGTTCCCATGTCTCTTTTAGGGTAGGTTCCCTAGAAGCCAGTCCTGGAGAGAGACTAGTTTACAAGTGTTTTATTGAGGGGATGCTCTTATAAGAAACCTTTCAGTAAGCAAGGGAAGCAGGCAGAGCAGAGGAAGGAGTTGAGGATGGAAATTGTCTCAGCTGGTGTCTGGCTTGAGGCTGATCTCATGGGGAAGCATGAAGGGCACCACAGTTAATGTCCCAAGCTGAGGCAAGGGGCCAATATATCGTATCCCAGTATCAGTCATTGGTTTGGTGCTATAGGGAGGACATAGCTTCCCAGGCATTTCCTGGAGAGGCAGTTCTCTAAATAGGAAGCAGCTGTGAGGCATTAGCTTTCACCACTCACTGCAGCTGGGTCACAAGCTGGACAGAGGGTGTCTGGGCAGGCACCAGTAGTTTTTACTGCAATACCTCATGGGCCTCCCTGTCAGTTTCAGTCATTTAATGTTGAACATCGACACTGTTATAATCGCCCAAACCTGCAGCAATGTCTGAGGAACTGCATGAAAAGGCACAATCACAGCTACCACCCACAGTTTTCATTTGGTCTTCTGGTTTTATCCCCATAGTGTGAGTTTTATCAAAGATTTTTTTTTTTTAAATATGCTTCCATTTAAGCTATCTCTAAAGAAGCCAACTTTTGATTCTACAAAGAAGTTGCCAAAAATATAGACAAATCTCAATGTTCGTTGAGGAGACTCTCAGCTTCTGTTAAGGCTGCTCCTTTCCAGTCTACGTGGTGAATTTGTAGCAAGAGAGCCCCTTCCCCAGCAGACCCCTGCCCCCTACACCACCACCAACCCTCCTCCTCCAGCTTGTACTCACACCAGGGAATGATAGTCCTGAGTGTGTTACTATGGCTACCCTATCCTGAAGAGTCACTGTGGGTTTTAAATAGCCATCCAATGAGCTGTTTTGTAGCATTCTGTCGTATTTTTTCCCCACTTGAGATTTTTTTTTCCTTTTATCACCACTGAAATCAAATTGGATTTTTTTCATGAGGTTTTAAAAGATCTTGTTGTGTTGGTTTTGTCTTTAAGAAAAGAGGCAGAATAGGTATTAGCAGAAGGCAGGAAGCAGAAAGCAGCTTGTACAAAAGCTGTCAACGAGAGAGCTAGAACTGGAAACATCCTTAAAGAACTAAATCATGTGCTTTCAAACTATTTCCTGAGGAGCTCTTGCATTTCTCAGAAGTATCTCTGGGTTGGTTTTCCGAGCCCTAGGGAAAGAGAGAGCACAGGGCCGAAGCACAATCACATAATCACAAGAATTACAGTGGCTTTATTTTTAAAAATCAATTTTATAGGTTGTTTTATATTCCATAAAAGAATTTGAGCAGCTAGTTAAAAAACAAAGGTTTGAAAATCAGAATTTAGTCTGGAGCAGATGCTGTCAAAAATCACAATCCACATCCCCTCGGCATTCCATGCACACCATTTCCATGCACATCATTTGCATATCTTTGCCCAAAGACTTTCTCTGGTTTCAGGAGCCTGCTGTGCCACACAGGCTATCTAGACTTCCAGGCGAGTAACACCTCCTGGGAGCATCCCTAAACCAAAAACTAATGGCAGCAGGTGTATAAACACCCCAGCTCCCTCCCTGTCACATAGGGCATCTCTAAAGCATATGGTCCACCCTACCTCCCAGGCCTCCCCTGGGGGATTAAGCCCCAGGTGTCCACAGGGGTAATCTTGATAACACATCTCCTCTTAGCTGCTTTCCCTCCCCTGCCTCACTTCCTCACTTCCCTTTCCTACCAGTGTTTCCTGGGCTCCCTTACTATACAAACCACTTGTACTCAGAATCTTCTCTCAGGATCTGCTTCTGGCTCGACCCAAACCAAGATACGGCCCAGTTCCATTCGATTCACAGATCAACACTGGATATTTAAAGGAAAAAATTATATAACATTTTTTCTTTAAATTTAAAATTTTTCTTTCTTTTTAAAGATAAAATTAAACATTAGTTTTAGTGATTGAATGATGGAGGATTGACTCCTACTGAGTGTCTAGGAAATTCTAGGCAGTGTCCTAAAAGCTACAATCCAGTGAGAGAAACACCTTCCTTTAACAAACAGTAAATTGTTGTTTAAAGACCTTAGGTGAGTAACTCAAGGGACCCATGCAAAGCTTGGATCCAAAACCTAAATTTTGGCTCTGCAATTCATATTCAGTACAACATAGTCCATTGATCTTTTTATTAACCCATGATCCTCAATCGATTCTTGTCTTACATATTAGTGGCCCTCAAAAAAATGTCTATTACTATACCTACTTCAAGTGGTTACATGAAAATCAACATTTACATAAATTATATAAAACACATATGACTTAATGTAGAGTTCAAATATTATTACTCTGTACTTTTCTTTATAAACAGATGACATCTAGACAATATTATCCAGTTTATCTCTGTAGTACTTCTTTGGGGGGATTATATTAATTCTCTATCTTTCTGCATAAAGAGATAAAGGTAGAATAGAAGGGATTATTTTTTTGTTTGTTTTAAGTTCTGCTTTTATATATCTAAATTTTCCTTTCTTTTTAACAGTGAATTCTCCTGGTCTCAGTATTGAATGCCTCTTTTTAAATTCTGTGTGGAATTGTGAGGCCTCTCCATCCCCCAGGATGCAGGCTTCTCCCCAACCAGATCTCTGGGTGTCAACTACAATCTATTAAATACACAGAAGAGAGAGGCTGGGGGCACAAGAGGACAGACAGCAAGACCCATCTGTTTAGAGTACATAAAACCACCCTCTCTCAGGACCTTACAAAGGTTGGTCCTTCCTCACTTCCCTTCCTTACCAGTGACCTTACCAGGACCTTAATAAAGTTGACACCCACGAAGGTGGAGTTGCTGTAGTTGCTGCCTCTGCCCATTCTCATGAATGAAAGAAATGATCTTTAGAGAATTTCTAGATTGTCACCACTGATGGCTCCAATTAATGGCTTTCCTGTATCAATGCTCTTTCCCCTGTAATTTTGTAATCCCTATCTATTCTGACTCCAGGCTAGACCTTGTGATTTGCTTTGGCTGATAAAATGCCTCAGCAGTGATGTTGGGCAGTTCTGAGCCTAGTTCTTAAGAGACTTTGTGTACATTCTATTGCAACCCTGCCTGGAGAAGGAGCTGGGGTTAGCCTACCAGAAGATGAGAGGTCACATGGAAGAGAACCACGGTGCCCCAAACCAATACCCACACAACTCCTGAGGCAGAGCCAACTATCCGACCAGAAAACAAACAGAACATGAAGGAGCCTCTCTGAGACCTGAAGAATTTCTCAGCTGCTACCATCCCAAATTGCCAGAAGACACAAACAAGAGCTAAATGAATAGTCATTGTCTTAAAACACTAAGTTCTGGCGTAATTAGGTATGCAGCATGAGCTAACTGGTACCCCTTCTTTCCTTTGAAAGACACTTGGGAGAGCATAATTCATGTTCAAAGGGTTTGCAGTGCCTACAGGATCAAGTTAAAGCCCCTTAGCTTTACACAGTAGAAGTTTCCCGGTTCGGCTTCTGCTTATCTTTACAGTCCTCAGACTCATCTCTTAAAACTCCTGTGCACGAGCAATGAGTCTACCCCCCTGAAGTTTTCTCCATTCTTTAGTAGGCTCCCCTGCCTTTCCTTGTGGAATCATGATAACAGCAACAGTAACAGCATTTATTGTAAGTGTGCTATGTACTAGGTACTATTTTTAGAATTTTACAATGATTATTTTATTTAATTTTCCCTGTACCTCCACGAGAAAAGTGCAACCACCATTTCAAGTTTAGAGATGAGGAATCTGAGGCACAGAGAATGTAAGCAATTTGCCCAAGGTCATGCAGTGGTAGAGCAGAGATTCAGCTCTGGAATACCTGCCTCCAGAGGCTTCCTTACCACTTCCTTCATCCATTCTCTGCCTGGCATGCTTTGCCTGTCATTTCAAGGGCTAGTTTTCCTGCAATAACAACAGCCACCCTCTTATGGCTCTCACTGTGTTCTGGGCACAATTCAGAGACCTTTATATACACCGAAGTATTTAATCCACTCACCAACCTATAACTGGTTTTGTTCCTTATTATCCCCATTTCACAGAGGAAGAAACTGAGGCATAGGGAAGTCCAGTTATCTGCTCAATGTCACACAGCACGTTTGTAGCAGAATCTTGATTCTAGCAAAGTCCATCAGGCTCTGTACTGCCACACACCAGTGTCCCTCATATCACCTGCTCACATCAGGGACAGACTTCTGTGGCACTCCCAGGAAGAGTTGTTCCTTTCCTCCTTTGTCCTTATACATTTTGTTATGCAGATCACTGTCCAAGGTTTTATATTTGTGTCAAAACTTAACTTTCTAAATGTCTGTCTTTCCATGTGAGAATTTGCTCTAGAAAATTAGGGACCATACTTAGAGTCATACAAAGTATACATTAACCTTTGGGACAAGAATGCTCCCATGAGCCTTGTCTAGTCAGAACCATAGATCACAAATTCACATGTGTAAAGTTAGAGAGCTGTAGTGGATGCTGCCGTGCCCACACTGGACTGGTGCACCCAGGCCCCAGCTACAGGAGTGTTGGCTGCTCTCAACTCACAGCTGCCCTCTTCTGCAGAGGATCGCTTGCATAGATAAGAGCTTGCCCTCCCAGAACGTCTGGGAGGTCCCACCAGCCAAAGAGTAATGGAGGCTCAAAAAATTGCCCCCTGCCTCAGGCAGGGACAACGCTGCAGTGAGATTTCTACTCTAGAACTCTCTGTGCAATCAGGCTGAAGCTAGTTTTCAGCCACAACACATCTTTTTTTTGTCTCTTTCCCTTTCCCTAACCAGCTTGTCTCACAACTTTTTAGGCTTTTAAGAATACTCACTCAATAAATGTAAGAGAATCCCCCAATTCAGACACTCTTTTTAGGGAATCCAAACTATGACAAGAGCTTCCTATACATAGGAAGCAATTTCATTATACATAAAAAAGACTGTTTATTCAGGAAAAGTGATATAAATTTATTCTTCTTGTAATGACAATATGCAAAGGATATAGAATATTTACAATTGAGGGAGCAAAACAAAGAGCCTTGTTTCTGACGTCTAAGGCTGAAAAATGTTTCCAAGCAAAATTAAGTCTGTATCTACTCTTACATTAAGTTTGAATAATATTGGCTGCTGTCACAAACAAACCGCAAAATGCAGTGGGTCACAAAGGTGGACATTTATTTCTCTTTTATGTCTGAACACTTAACTCCAGACAGTTTTAGAGACTCAGGCTTCTTCTGTTTTTCCACCATGGTGTATATAGGGTGTTCTTTTCTGCATGGTAGAAAACATGGTACAGAAGCTGACTTGCAGCAAAGTAGAGTGTGGAGGAAGCATGCCAGCCCATTAAAGGCTTTGTCCAGATGTGATGTCACTTCAGTTCACATTTCATTAATGAGAACCAAGTCACCACACCCTGCTCTAGGGAGGGTGGGCATGACAGGATAGCTGATCAAACAAGTGACATTATATTATTGCATTATATAGAAAAATAAAAGAGAACAAATTTTGTAAAAACTCAGAAATCCCTACAATAATCCTTATTATTAGTTCTTTAATGGTTTTCTATCTTTCTTAATATTCACTGTGAGGAAAATGAGGGCATCTGAGGTAACAACTTTTTAAATTAACTAGAGTCTGTCTTTTTGTGTTAATTTCATAGCTTGTAAAACGTATTTCAGAGAATTTCTTGTCCTCATAAATGTGTCTATTGTAGGAAACAGTATTAACTCATAAATTATTCCTGATATTAATTGTTAAGTTGTAAACGAAGTTTCTAGATCTTTTCTTCTTCCAGCTTCTATATCAGGGACTGCTAAATAGAATTGTCTGTGATGAGACAAATATTCTGTATTTATGTCATCCAGTACAGTAGCCACTAGACACATGTGGCTATCGAAACTTGAATTGAGGATAGAATGAGTGACAAACTGAAATTTAAATTTTATTTAATGTTAATTAGCTTAAATTTAACTTTAAATTTTAAAAGAGCCCCTATGTGGCTAATAGCCACCATATTGGACAGAGTAGTTCTGTGTAGTGATTTTGGTGAAAGACAAAGTAGTCCAGTCCATTTGTCTCCCAGCAACTACTTGTCCCAAATTTGTATCGATGGTTCCTCTGACAACTTCTGATCCAAACACAAGGCAAAGCTTTGTTTCTTCACCATGCATTATCCTTGGTGCTGTCTTTCAGCATCAGGCAGAGTTGGTGGCACACAGTTGGCTTTAATCAATATTTACTAAATAAATAAATGAATTATGGGATGCGTTCTGCGCAACCAAGTTAGGTCTGCTATATACATATAGTATGATTTGACCTAGTTCAGAACATTTTGCAATGCAAAAAACCAACAGTGAAACAAAGATTCATATAAATTATGGAGCAATCTGATTTAGTTGTTTGGATGGGCACAGATATTGGACCAAATATATCATGGCTATAGAGTTTTCTGGCTAGACATTAGCAATGACATACATAGAACGTAAACTGCAAATAAATTCTTCACATTCCAGATATTTCACATCTCTCCCACATACACAACACAACATTATCCAGTTAACATCTGTATACAACTTTGCTAGAACAGCAATGCAGTCAAGGACCAGAATTTATAAGTACATTTGCCATCTGGAGTCAAGATAAATGTAATTTATCTATGTCTGGGTTAATCAGAGTTTAAACTTAGTCAATTGATGGATCAGATATGAAGAGCCATCATTTCGTAAATGTGGGCCAGGTCAGTCACAGAGCTATTAGCACACATGCTTTATGCTTAGCTCCACTTCTTTCTAGAGTGGGACCTCTAATGCTATGCATGATTATGCATGTGTGCTGAACATCATGAAATCAGTCATCCTTGCTAAGACAGTTTGATTTAGGAATAAATTCCTAGTTACATAAGTGAAGCCAAGAGCAAGTTTTTTATTTTTTCTTTCCTCCCTCCAAACTGATAGGGCTTTACACGAAAACTATATATACTTGCAGATATAAGTATATATCTCGTCTCCCCTAGACCCAGTATGGAAGAAAAGAGGGACCCCTAACCCTCTTTGAAATGAAAGGCTGCAGTTTCTTACCACAGTGGACAGAGAACGAAGTGTAAAAGAGATGAGAAGGAACAGAGAAGGAGGTGGGAAGATACAAAGAATGAGGCCTGAATGATACTGAGTTCTTCTTCCATATGTAGAAGTGGAAAAGAACGTCAGCTAAAGAGCCTCAGTAGTTGTAGTGGCACTGAGGCCAGGTGCTTATCCTGCCTAAAGAGTTGACCATTGGACCATCTTCCTCTAAGGGTCAAACCCAGTGTAGTTCTTGGCTTTTGGGGAGTGGTCAGGCATTCAGATACTGCTTTGCTAAAACAGGAGTAATCCTTGTCTCCTCTAAAATAAATCAATAAAATCCAATCACACTCTTGGATTTCAATTATACACTGTGCCTAAATTCAAACTGTTGCATCACAATAAAGTTGACTTAGCCTGATTTATTTTTAAGGACTTCTAGCTTCAATTAATTTAGGAGAGAGTTTAGTGATCAAAGAAAGAAGTACTATTACAGAGCACTAATTCTTTGGAGAGGGCCAAGTTCTACAAGAAGATTTTCCCAGAGACCTGCAAAATAACATTCTATACCTGGCCAGTGACTAAGTTAGTTTTCTTATACATTGTCTACTTCTCAGAGTGAAAGCAAATTCCAACCTCTACTATATTTGAGAAAGGGATATAGTGCTCTTTACATATATTTTGGCACTAACATATAAAAATAATATATGCATACACACATCTTAAAAGATAGAGATTTTTTAAATGGAGTAAAAAAACCAACATAATCAACTGATATGCTGTCTGTGAGAGACTCTCTTGAGATTCAAAGACACAAACAGGTGGAAATAAAAGAACTGAGAAAGATATATTATGCAAACAGAATCCAAAAAAGAGCTAGATTGGCTATTTTAATGTAAGACAAAATAGATTTTACAACAAAAATTTTTACTAGTTACAAAGAAGGAAATTTTACAGTGGTAAAGGTCAATAGTTCAGGAAGATATAATACTTATAAACATGTATATCACTAACAACAGAGCCCCAAAACACATTAAGTAAAAACTAACAGAACTAAAGGAATAATAGACAATTCAACAATAAAAGTTAAATATTTCAGTACCTCACTTTCACTTTCAGTGATGGATAGAAAAACTAAACAACAGATCAGCAAAAAAAAAAAAAAACCCAGAAGATTGGAAAGGACTTGTGAGGAAAGTGGAGTTGGTTTAGTCAGGCCCCCTTGCCTCACATCTGGCTGGGTATAATTCAGCACATCCTTTGTAAACAAGTTACATGGGAGTACAGTTAGTGCGCATTTGGACCCCTGTACCCTTTTTGGCTCCTTGCTGTTGTGTACACTTCGGTACGGAAGACAGCGGCTTTGAACTGCTGGTCGGCAGAGCTTGCATCTAAAAATAAAGCATGTCCACTTTGCTGGCAGCTACTCATTTTTTCTTTCAACCACCTGACTCAGGACATGCATAGGACAGGGCAGAAGGGTCTGTGATCCTGCCTGACAGCACTATAAACCTAAAAATAGACCTAACAGACATCTATAGACTACCCAACAACAGCAGAAAAATATTCTTCTCAGATGCGAATGGAATATTTTTTAGGATAAACTAGTTGTTAGGTTGTTATGGAAAGAACTCAGCAAGGAAATAATTCCCGTCACCTGGAGATATGGAGAGTCAGGAAGTTTATTACACTAGTGGGACAGGAACACTAGCGGGACCCAGGTGGACTCACGTCCTGGGATCCTGGGACTCTGAGTGCAGGGAGAGCTGTGGTTATATACTTTTCCTGAGCAGGCAGGCAAGCCTTTTATTGGTCCTGTCTGTATCCAGACAGAGTCACCCAAGCAGGGGGACTTCATAAAACAGGTGAGGGGCTTCAGCAAGCTGGGTTACACAAAGGCAGGAAATGTGGTTAAGGGGCTTTTTGTAAGACAAACTGACAGCTTCTCAGAAGCAGGCAAAGCTGACAGTCTCTAACTGCAGAGTCACAGAAGCCAGAGATACAATTAATTGCTAACCCTTAACACACTATTAGGTGTCCCTTACAAGCAAGCACATTTTAGCTGTAACATTAAATAAGGGGGGGGGGGGCAGGCTTAGAAATTTACATTTTGGGATCTACTATAAGGTTATATAACATCTCAACGAATTTAGAAGAAATGAAATCACACAAAGCATTTTCTCAAAGAAGAAATTCCATTAGAAATTATAAAATACTTTTATATGAATAAAAATAAAAACACGACATACTGAAACTTATCAGATACAGTAAAAGCAGTGCTCAAAGGGAAACATATTGCCTATGTTAAAAAGAATGATTCCAACCAACAATCTAACCTTCCACCTAAACTTTCCAACTTATGAAATTGGGGAGAAAAAGAGCAAACTAAGCCCAAAACAAGAAGAGGGAAAGAAAAAATGAACTATCGTGTATATAAATGAAATAGAGATTAGAAAAGCAAAACAGAAAATTGTCAACTATGAAAGTTGGTTCTTTCAGTAGGTGAATAAAATGGACAACTTTAAGCCAGGGTGACCAAGTCTACTTAAATATTTAAAATAATAAGAGAAAAATATTACAAAACTCAGAAACAAAAAAATAAGACATTACTATCAAGCTTACATAAATAAAATGATTATAAGAGAATACCATAATATTGCCAACAAATCAGATAACCAAATGAAATGAACAAATTTTCAGAAAGACACAGATAACAAAACCTGACTCAAGAAGAAGAAATAGAAAATATGAGTATATCTATAACAAGTAGATAAATTACAATCATAATTTTTAAAAGACTCTCAGAAAGAAAAAATCCTAGGACCAGATATTGTCTAACTGGTGAATTCTACCAAATTTTTAAAGAAAAACAAACAGCAATTCATCACAAACTCTTCTAAAAGCAGAAAAGAAGAGAACGCTTTCTACTTCATTTTGTGAAAACAAGTATTTCCCTGATACCAAAACCAGACAAAAATCACAAAAAGAAAACTAAAGAACAATATTTTTTATAATTCTCAGTTGTACTTTATGTCAGGAATGCAAGATTGGCTCAACATACAAAACACAGCCAATGTAATAAACTATATTAACAGGATAAAGGATAAAATTTACACAAAATAGACACAGAAAAAGCATTTGACAAAATCCAATGCAACTTCATGATAAAACCACTCAATATACTAGGGACAGAGGGGGAATTCCTCAACCTGATACCTCTACCTAAGAAGACAGAAATAAATAATATGGATTAGAGTGGAAATAAATGAAATAGAGATTAGAAAAATGATGCAGAAAATCAACAATACTAAAATTCAATTAAAAATGCTCAGCTAACATTCATACTTAATGGTGAAAGGCTGGAAGCTTTCTTCATAAGATCTCACTGCTTCTATTTAAGGTAGTACTGGAGGTACTATTCTGGGCAATTTGGCCAGAAAAAGAAACAAAAAGCATGCACACTGGAAAAAATGAAGTGAAACTATCTCTATCGCAGATGGCATGATCTTATACATAGAAAACCCTAAATAATGCACAAATATTCGAGCTAATGTACAAATTTATCAAGTTTGCAGAATATAAGATCACTGCACAAAACCAGTTGTATTTTTATATGCTAGCCACGAACAGTCCAAAAATAAAATTAGAAAACAATTTCATTTAAAATATAATCAAAAAGAGTGAAATATTTAGGAATTAAGTTAACCAATTAAGTATAAGACTTGTACAACAAAAACTATAAAATATCACTGAAAGAAATTAAAGAAGACCTAACTAAATAGAACAATATCCCATGTTCACAAATTGGAAGAATTAATATTGTTAAGATTGCAATAATCCCCATACTGATCTGCAGAATCAATACTATCTAAATTCCAACTGCCATTTTTACAGAAATTGACAAACTGATCCTAAAAGTTATATATAAATTCAAGGGACCTAAAAGAGCCAAAACAATGCAGAAAAAGAACAAAGTTGGAGGATTCATTCTTTCCAATTTCAAAACATACTACAAAGCTGCAGTAATAAGGACTGTGTGATCCTAGCATAAGGGTAAACATATTTATCAATTGAATAGAGTTGAGAGTCCAGAAATAATTCCATATAGTAAGGTCAATTGATTTTAAACAAGGGTACCAAGATAATGCAATAGGGAAAAAATAACTGGAACAACTGAATAGTCACATGCAAAACACGAATTTTGACTCCAACATCACACGACATACAAAAAATCAACACAAAATGTATCAAAACCGTAAAGGTAAGAAATAAAACTATAAAACCGTTAGAAGAGAACATAAGTGCAAATCGTCACAACCTTGGATTAGGCAACCTTTTTATACTCAATGTATTAGATTTCATCAAAATTAAAAAATTCTGTGCATCAAAGGTCTTTGCCACAGAATGAGAGCAGATATTTGCAAATCATATATTTGATAAGAATCCACTATCTAAAGAACTCCACAACTCAGAAAGACAAATGACCCAATTATAAGAAGGGTAAGGGGTTTATTGTTATCTTTTTATAGTGGTGAAATATGCACAACAAAATTTACCATTTTAATGTTTTTTAAGTGTAAAATTCAGCATCAGTAAGTACATTCACGATGTTATACTATTCTTACTATCCGTTTCCAGAAGGTTTTCATCATCTCAGACAGAAATTCTGAACCCATGAAACAATAAATTCCTATTCTTTTCTCTCCTGCCTCTGGTAACTTCTGCAACACTTTCCATCTCTATGTATTTTCCTATTCTAGGTACCTCATATAAATGGAATCATACAATATCTGTCTTTCTTTGTCTGGTTTATTTCACTTCGCATAATGTTTTCTAGGTTCAGCCACGTTGTAGTATATATGAGAATTTAATTCTTGTTTAGGGCTGAATAATATTCCATTGTCTGTAAATTCCACATTTTGTTTATCCATTCATCTGATGTTAAATATTTGACTTGTTTCTACCTTTTGGCTATTGTGAATAATACTGCTATGGACATTGATATACAAGTGTTTGTTTCAATCCTTGCTCTCAATTCTTTTGAGCATATACAAAGAAGTGAAATTGCTGGATCATATGGTAATTTCACATTTAAGCTTTTGAGGAAGTTGGGCAAAGGATTTGAATCAACGTTTCTCTAAAGAAGATATACAAATGTCCAATAAGTACATAAAATGTCACGGCATCATTAGTCATTAGGAAAATGCAAGGAAAATCCACAGTGAGATATCATTAAACCATTAGAATGGCTTTAAAAAAGGAAACCCAACAATACCTAGTTCTGAAGAGAAGGCAGAAGCAACTGGATCACACATACATTACTGCTAGGAATGTAAAATGGTACAAACACTTGAAAAACACTCAGCCATTTCTTATAAAGTTAAACATAGATTTGCCATAGGAGCCAACAATTCCACTCCTAGATATTTACCCAAAAGTAATAAAAACATGTCCACACAAAGATCTGCACAAAAATGTTTATAGCAGCTTTATCCATAATGCAAAACTGAAAATAACCCAATGTCCTTCACTTAGAAATGGATATAAGACTGTGATACATTCATGCAATGGAATTCTACTAAGCAATAAGAAGAAATTAACTACTAATACATGCATCGACAGGGATGAATCTCAAAAGTATCAAGCAGTTGGAGTGAGCAGGACTGAAACCACGTTGGGACCTAAAACCATATTGGTTGTAAGCAAAATTTAAAAGGACAGTTTTTTTCTTGGCATGCATTTTTCTGAGTTCACTCTTTTCCCATGGTTATTTGATATTTTGAACCTTGGTTATGGGAAAAGATGACTATTTACGTGAATGTAAAGTTGTTTTCCAGACAGCCTGAAGCTGCAAACTTGCAGACCCTGAGAAACATGGAGAACATCAACAAAGCTATGCTGATTCCATCCCTCTTGCTGGAGACAAGACACCTCCAGCATGAGATAACATTAGCAACACGAGCAGAAACCAAGTGGAATCTTGCTAGACTTTGCACCTGAGACCTTGCATGAAACCCTAGTGGCTCACATCCCCCCTCCCTCTTCCTTTTCATTTCCCACATTCCATTTGTTCAGTCCCCTCTTTGAAAATCCCTCAGTAAATCTAAGTCCTTGAGATGGCTTCAGTCTGGCCATTGTCCTTCAGGTTTACTGGAGAGATGAGTTGGCCTATCCTCTCTCAGGTCACTGGTATTCCTGAATAAAAGCTCACTTCCATTTTCACCAACATTTGACTTTGAGTGGTTTGTTTTTTGAAAGGGGGTAGGCAGCCGGACCTGGGTGCCCGGTAACAAAGCTAAGCAAAAGAAGCTGTGTATTATATGATTTCGTTTATATTACATTCCGAAAATGGCAAAACTATAGGGATAGAAAACATAGCAATGGTGGGGGAGAGGGTAGACTTCAAAGAGATACAGCACTCTGAGCTGATGGAAATATTCTTTTTTTTTTATTGAATCATAATTGATTATACGTATTTTGGGGATTCAATGTTGGCATCTGTTGATCCAATCAGTATTACTAGTATATACATTGTTACAAATTGTACTTATTCTTTATGCCCCTTGTCCAATCTCTCCCTATTCCCCTCTCCTTCCCCTGTCCCACCACTGATCACCCTAGATTTCTTCTCTCCCTCTGAAAGAGCAATGGTTACTCTGTTGATTTGTTGCCTAGATGCTCTGTCCAACGCCGAGAGGTGTGTTCAGGTCCCCCAATATTATCATAGAGCAGATTCTCCTTCTGTCACTCTGGAATGGGCTTTGTGGAGAGAGACATCCTTTTCTTTTCTTTGGTCTCTGCTGGTGACTGTCCTTGTGTCAATGCACTCCAGTGGCTGGTGGACCCGCTGCATGGTGGTTGTGGTGTCTAGCCACTTTTGCAGCAACCATGGTTACTGTGGTGGCTGTGGAGGGCCACCCACATGCAGGTGATGTTTTTGTCATGCTCCTCGGTGCTGGTGGTGTGCCTGGTTGTGGGCGGGGCATCTGGTCCCTGGTTCAATGCCCCCAGGTGGAGCCTTGAGGCAGAAATATTCTATATGGTGATCATAGTGGTGGTTATATGACTGAACATTTGTCAAAATTCCAGGAAATGTGCTCCTATATAATCTGATTTTACTGTGTAAATTATCCCTTAATATAACTGTTAAAAGAAAAGAAAAGAAATGAGCTCCAGGAACTTAATACATAAGAGGGTACATCAAATGCTCGCAGAAAAAATAGAATGAGATAGTAGGAATCTTTTTGAAGACCCCTCATACTTGTTCTTAAGTGCATCAACTATACTTATTTTTTGCTACTTTTTTTTTAAAGAAGAAAAAACTGGGATGGGAGGAGCAGCGACCCTCATATGCTATACTTGGGCTCTTCGTTAAATCTCATTTCAATAGAAATGAGCCAAAATAAATGACATGCTGGCAACTTGGCGGCACAAAGAAGAGACAAAGCAGACAAAATAAAATAACATGATTTCATTTGTCGGAATTTATGAAGTAATTTATTTACAGTGCTTACAGCTGTGTAAATAACCCTAATGGGGCTTACAAGGGCCTTATGCAAACTTTGCTCTTTGTGCATTCAATTTCTTCCCTGAGCATGTGAACCCAGTGGAGCTGGATGTACACAAGAAGCTTGAAAGAACACAGACCTTCAGGACAAGACTCAGCTGGCACCAGAATACTTGCTTGGTAGATTACCAAAGCTGAGTCCAATTTCCACTTGAAACTCTAACTCAAGACACATTTAATATAAAAAACTTGACTAGCTTATTGCTTATGAGCCTCTCTGAAAATGTCAATATTTCTTATCAGTGTTTCAGAATACAAGGTGATAATGAAGCTAAGAAAAATGTGAACTGTTTGGTGTTTTCAGCGTACACTATTCTGTTCAGTTTTCATCAGCCTGTGATGGAGATTTATGCATTCCATTTAGTATAATAATAATAAACAGATTATCCTTAAATCAATGATCAGCTGTTTGAGTTTAACAGATAACATCTGCTGCAAATCATAGAGAGGGAGCAGACCTAATTTGAGAGTTATACACTCTCCCTTTTCTTCCTTATCCTTTCTATTGTCTGCCCTGTTCTTCTTCCTATTTTAATGCCAGTCAACATCCGTGGCCGAAATGGAGGGGAGGAAAGAAGAGAGAGACATCCCGAGCAATGTATCACCATTGAAGAGCTGGATTCCACCCTGTTCATACTCTGAATTAATTACCACCTTTCACTCAGGCTATACTGACAATCTGTGAGATGATGGGAAAGAGCACGAGGGTAAGTACTATCTAAAAATTGGAGTTAACGTTCAGTAAGTACTTCGAATCACCTCAAACTTTCAATAAGCAATCTCCTGTTTGAACTACAATCCACTGCCCTCATATCTGAAAATCTGCAACATCTTTATATTAAAGGTATCTAAGAACTGTATGGTTCAGGTCTTCTTCTCTCCTCGTAATCAACTCTGAACAAAGATTGATTCTGAAAGAAAATAAAATATTGTCGACACAAAGGTTGTGTTATCTCTAACATAATTATTCATATCTCAGTCTTTAATTGATTCAATCATTTATTTATTTATAAAAGAATACAAAGCTGGTGTGACTTGTAATCCATAGAATATAACCCTGAACATCGAGTCCAGTCATTCATTTAATACATATTGGTGGAGCAACTCCCATGGTAGGTATGAGAAATTACCCTCCATAAGACAGGCAAGTTCCACATTCCCTCATGGAGCTAAATATTCTCAGGGCAAACAGGGAAACGAGACCAAATAAACATACAAAGGAGATAATCAGAGAGTGTGGTAAAAAAGTAAAAGAAATAGGTAATAAGGTAAAAAAAAAAAATGTAACTGCAAAAAGACTGCCTAAGGTCTAAAAGGGATTGAATTCAGGAGACCACTTCCATCTCCCACAATTGCCGATGCCTAAAATGAATCGATGTTTCATGGATTTGCAGCTGGAAGGGAACAGAGAGACTATTGATTTGATGTAAAATGGTCCTTCATTTTAAATGTAAGAAAAGCCAGACTAGCCTAAGCCACGTGAAAAGATCTGGGTGGGCACCCAAGTCCAGAGCACACTGGGAGTATGAACTAGAAATAGGAGTCATCAGGATTCCACGCTAGGGGTCTTTGTGACACCCCACTTTTGCTCCCGTGCCCAAACCTCTTTTAAATTTTCTGCCAACTCTTGGCCAATTGGTTTTGAAGGCATGCTCACCGTTGCTTTGGAGAAGGCTTCAGGATACAGGCTTCAATCCCTGTATAATCACCTCCATTCTGAAATTCTCCAGGTAGTCCCTGTCGGCCCAAAGAAACAGTATTTTTAAGGACTGCATCTGCTGACTTCGACATAGTACCTCACGGGACATGAAGCACCTTCATGGACAATACTGCATTAGATTCTCACGGTACTGCTAGGAAGATATTATTTCCACATTATAAAAGAGGAATCAGGCCTTAAGGGACCACGTGGTCTGTCCAAATTCTTATGTCTGGTTCTAAATGGTAAAGCTGTAGCTTAGGGCGACCCACTGTCCCAGTTTACTCGGGACAATGGGGTTCCCAGGAAGTGGGACTTTCAGTGCTAAAATCAGAACAGTGTCAATCAAAACAGTTCAGTCGATAACCCTATTATCAGGTCTATTTTATTTAATGTCTAACAGCTAGAGCAGGACTCTGGGGTTTGTCCTTTCTCACTGTCCTAAGGTAAGTCATTCTCACTGACCACGGGTCCTAGAGATCTGTAATGAGTCACCACCGCTCCACCCCAGCAGTCTCCAGTAGCAGTGTGTTACATTGACACACAGTCAGATGGCCATGCTTTGAAATAGAAACCTGAGAAGAGGATGATAAACCCTTTAAGGTAGTAGAACAGGTTCTAAGTACTCCCATACTGTTCACTCCTCAGCAAATTCTAGGCTCTTCTTTGCCTAACAGGAGCATTGGCTAGAGAAGAGGAAGGGAGTTATTTTAAAAGTTGTGCACACATCTCATCAGGGCGTTTGACAATGCACTATTTGTGCTGGGTTAACTGTTGCTGTGGGTGTCCCAGGAATTTTATGAAAACCTTGTAGTCAGTAATATTATTCCCACAGCGTGGCAGGGAAAGGAGCAAGTGAACAGCTCCTCCCTGTCACTTGAGCTTGGGAGAAATGCAGCCATGACAAATATCAAATTGTAAGGAATACTTGTAAGTAAGTTAGTTCCTTTTGAATAGACTTTACTGAAATTATGCAAAGAAGTTTGAATAACGACTAGAGAAATCATCCCGACAAACATCATTGAACAGATTCTTAAAGTTTGTAAGTTGTATATAATTTGTAAAATATTCAAGGAATAAAAAAAGCCTGGTTCTCTTAATAAAAGCTAGGAACCTATGCTGAGTGCTTACAATATATGCCAGATATCCCTCTCGTGATTCTACTGTATTTATTATGTACAATACCTGTATTAAATCATCACAATATTCATGTGTTAAAGGTACTACTGTATTGTCTCCATTTTACAGTTGGGGAAATTACCCAGAGTGGTTAGAAAACTAAAACAGAGGACATTCAGTGCATGAAAGAGCTGGTCTGTGAGCCCACGCTGTCCGGCTCCAGAGTCTACATGCCTAAGCAACAATGTCTCCATCACAAGGTCTCCAGGGTGCCCAGGATTTTCTGTCCACCAAGACTGGTACTAAAATCTCCAGATGTTCACATGTATAAATAGGCTATGAGAAAAATAAAACCTTGTCTATAATAGATGATTTGAAAAATAGCTGTTTGAGAGGAGGGTGAAGACTTGGGATTTGGTTTCTTCAGTGTTTCCTGATAGTGAAATTCAAAGAAGGGCCGTCCAAATGATATTATTTATATTTAATTAAAATTTTATCCCTGTGAAGTTTTTCCTGAGAATATATACACATAATGCCTAGATTAAATGGTAGCAAGGTAACTGAATCTGCACACATCACATTCATTCTACCTTTTATTAAAATATCAAAGAATATAAATCGGTTAAAAAAACAGACGAAAATTGAAAATAATAATGCAAACAAAAATTAAGAGAAGGCCAGATGGCAAGTGGGAGGGGAATTTTTCCTAATTATAATGAAAGGCGGGGTGGCTTAGGGTCTTTATTTTTAGACTATACAACATTTTCTCTATACTCAGAGCAAGTTCAAAACAGTCCCTTGATAAGACAGAAGAGGACTGATACACTAGTACTGTTTACACTATCCTGGATGGAGGGGCTGCACCATTCAGAAAGACGGGCAACTGTGACCGAAAAGCTAACAAATTGTTTCCTGATCTATTCCAAGGGTCCTCCCTCCACTTTTGGCCTGTCTTCATGTTTTTTACTGCATCCTTAGGAGACACACTGCATGCACTGTGGCAGAAGGTGGAGGGGAGGTTTAGAGACAGGTCGTGTCCTGAAATGATTAGTTAAAGACAAGCCTCGTGAGACAGGGTAGAGACAGCAAGATCACTGAAGGAGGACCTTCAGGACAAGCCATCTTGTATGTGGGAGTGGAGGGAAGTAAGTTGGGAGAGGCAGAAGAGTGCCTGAATCTATCTCTGGCTCAATTTTAAGGGAAAGGGAGTGTAGGCCATAGACACAACCAATCCACATTTTAATTTGTAAACATCTTAACTCCTCACGCAAGGGCAATTAATGTGAGAACACCAGTATATGTTTTTTTTTAATTCTTTAATGCATAGGATATAAAAAGTTTTATTAAAATATATATCCAGAAAATATTTTCTACAGCTCACAATATGTTAGAGTATTTATATGCATTTCCTTCCATTCAACCAAGAAAGTAAGTACAATTACCAGAAAGGGGATCAAAATAAATTCAAGAAAGGCTGGCTAAAATAAAATTTTAAAACAAATGGAAATGGAAAATTCAATTCACACAGTTGAAGTGGAAAGCAATAAAGAACATTATGGTCACTGCAGAAAATCAAGGTACTATTTATCTGGATCAAGTTAAAAGCTGTCCCATTTTTTGGCTATTGTGAATAGTGCTATAATGAACATGGAAGTGAGGCATCTCTTTGATATACTGATTTCATTTTCTCTGGATAAATATCCAATAGTGGGATTTCTGGGTCATAAGGTAGTTTTAGTTTTTTGAGGAACCTCCATACTGTTTTCCACAATGGCTGTATTAATTTACATTCCCGTTAATAATGTAGGAGAGTTCCCCTTTCTCTGCATCCTTGCCAGCATTTATTATTTCCTGCCTTTTTGATAATAGCCATTCTAACTGGAGTAAAATAATATCTCTCTGTGGTTTTAATTTGCATTTTCCGGATAATTAGTGACATTGAGCATTTTTTCCATAACACTGTTGTCCATTTGTATGTCTTCTTTTGAAAAATGTCTATCCAGGTCTTTTACCTATTTTTTAATCTTTTTTTTTTTTTTTCTGTTGAGTTGTTTGAGTTCCTTATATTTCTGGATATTAACCCCTATTAGATATACAGTTTACAAATACTTTCTTCCATTTTGTAGGTTGTCTCTTTCCTTTGTTGATCAATCAACAAAGTGAAGAGAGAACTTTACTGTGAAGCAGCTTTTTAGTTTGATATAATCCCATTTGTTTATTTTTTATTTTTGTTTTTTATTTATCATCATACAATGTAATCGAATTTCATGATCCTTTACCAATTCCTCCCTTTCCCCCCTCCCCCGCCCCCTTTCCCACCTCTGGCAACCTCAGTTCTGTTCTCTTCTCTTAAAAAGTTCAACAAATTATTGTGATGCTTGTATCTTTATTGTTTGTTTGTTTATTTATTTGCTTATTTTTATTAGTTCCCACATATAAGTGACTGGCTTATTTTACTTAATATAATCATCAGAGGAGTGGCTAAGGAAAATGTGGTATATTTACACAATGGAATACTAATCCATTTTAAAAAAGAATGAAATTCTGCCATTCACAGCAACATGGATGAACTTAGGGAAACAAACTTACGTTAAGTGAAATAAGTCATTCATTTATTTTTGCTTTTGTCGCCTGTGCCTTTGAAGTCTTATTTTAAAAAGCCTTGCCCGGTCCAATTTCAAGAAGCTTTTCCCTTATGTTTTAATCAACCTGCATGTCCATTAACAGATGAATGGATTTTAAAAATATGGTATACACAATGAAATACTATTCAGCTATAAAAAAGGAATGAAATCCTGTTATTTTCAGCAACACGGGTGGAACCGGAGACCATCATGTTCAATGAAGTAAGTCAGATGCAGAAAGACAAATACCACATGACCTCACTCCCACATATGTGGAAGCTTGAGAAAAAAAAAGAAAATGCAGTTCTCATGGAAGAAGGGAGTAGAATAATGGTTACCAGAGGCTGAAAAGAAAAGGGAAGAGGAGGGGAGGGAAAGAGATTGATCAACAGGAACAAAATTACAGGTAGACAGAATAAGTCCTGGTGTTCTAGGCTGACTATAGCTAGTTATATTGTATACTTCTAAATAATTAGAAAAGAGAATCTTGAACACAATCACCACACACAAAAATAAATAAGTAAAAGATAAATGATTAGGTGATAGAAATGGTATCTACCCTGAGTGGATTACTATATAATATATGCATACATGGAAACAACACACTATACCCCACAAATACATATGATTAAAATAAATTTCAAGAAAACGCTATCCCACAATGAATAATAAAAGCAAAAAGAAAGAAAAGCATACAAGAAAATGAAAAACATGTAGAGAAAACAGATTCAATAGAAGAACTGTAGGTAGTCCTAGGACAGGAGACAGAGCATCAGAACAAATGCAATAATTATAAGGGGAAAAAAGCGTTTTCTGACATAAAGCAAGCCCTAAAATTTTATATACATGGAAAGACCTCTTTGAATTCTAAGAGAATTCAAAATAACCTACATCTACACCAATTATGGATGTTTATTTTCTAAAAAGAAGGGAAAAAAAATCTGGACTATTTGGGTAGGTAAAAGTCAGTAAATAATCATTCAGATTGGTGTTACACATCTTTATAATATTGCATGTATCAAATTAGTAAAAAGAGTGTCTACATGATTTGAAGGGTAAAAGCTTATGGTTTCTGTATTTTATACTCAACAAAGTTGCATCACTGAAGCATGAAATTATCAGGGAGACATTCTCAGTTATGCATGACTCAGAAAATATAACAAACATGACCTCTTCTCCAGAATATTTCTGGGAAAAATCATAAATAAAACTACAGGATTCAATTGTGATGATGCTGAAACGACTTCAATATGTTTGTCAAGTAACAACTGCATAGATGCTGTTCCAAAATCTAATGTGCCAACTAAACGATTCCTGAAGAAAAAGGTTTTGTGGTCAAAAAAGCAATTATTTAGTAATAATCTTGGTCTTTAACCATTTTTAAAGGCCATATGCTGGGAGGAGGGGACAAAGATGAAATGTGCCTTATTCCTTTCTCTGCAGGAGAGTCAATAGTCCTTGTTTCCTTTTTGATGAGAGGAAATTTGGTAAAGTTAAAGTTATTCACAAGTAAAATTTTAAACAATAGATCTATTTTTAAAATAATCATGAAATCCAAGTACAAATAAAATATAATTCCTATATAGAGAAAAAGACACTCGAATGAAAACAGGGAAAGTTCAACACAAAAAGACAGAATTTGACTCAAGTATTAGTTTGGTTTTTTTTTTGAAGTATTAGGGGTTTTTTGAAGTATTAGTTTTTATCAGCAATATAAAAGGATACTTTTAATTTTTTGGTCTGTTTATTTGAATATTGTGATTTTGAATATGGTATTGGATATGGAAAAATGTTTCACTTAATCTAAAAATATTTCCCTTTCAGAAGGGATCCTGTTTTCCTTATTGAAAAGGATATAAATCTAAATAAATCAAATAAAACAGAGAAAAAGTACAAACCATATTCTCTTAACATTATTCAATAAAATTAGAAATTATTAAAGAAGAAAAAGCAATTATTTGAAAATTAATAATGTTTCTATATACCGATAAACAACTAATGAGTCTTGGGGGGAACATTTCAAATAGAGAATATTTAGATAGTAACAAACATGAAGATATTTCATATGTAATATATGGGATACTGCAAACTTGTACTCAGTTATACAGCCAAACCTTTTACTGATTTTGATATTAAAAGAGAAAGAATAAAATAAGTAAAATAATTAATTTAAAAAGTAAATAAGTAAAGCAGAAGGAGGAAAATAAAAGACCTAAAAAAGGCAATTAATGGATTTGAAAACAGAAGTGGAGAATTAATAGATGCATTCTAGGGCTAGATTATTTGGGGTGTTGGGAATGTAGGAACACTTTATAAATCTTGGATGTAGTTGAGCTTGGTGTTCAGAGCAACCACCCCTAAGTCTACACACATCTAGGTATGAAACTCGGCTCAATCGCTTACCAGTGGGTGACATCGGCCAAGTTGCTTAATTTCCCTTATTTTCAGACTCTGTACCTCAAAAAATGGCAATAATGACAGTACCTCCTTCACAGGGAGACAACTTGTGTGAAACGCACCCCATGCCTCACATATTCTAAGTGCTCAATATACAGTATTCTATCTACTATAATTCTTGAGCAATATAAGAGAAAAATGTAATTAAATAAAATTTGACGTAAAAATAGCATTGTAAAAATAGAGTGATGTTAGAACCTACAAGATAACATTTCGTAATGAGGATGCTAATAAAAATAAATTTCTTCAAAAAATAAACGATTTTTTGGAAAAAAAATTATAAAGTACCGAAATTGACCAGAAAACTGGTCAAATATATTTATATTTTCAGGAAATAGATAATTATTTTATTACGTAATCTTTTTTA
This sequence comes from Galeopterus variegatus, assembly GCF_000696425.1. Classification (NCBI taxonomy): domain Eukaryota; kingdom Metazoa; phylum Chordata; class Mammalia; order Dermoptera; family Cynocephalidae; genus Galeopterus; species Galeopterus variegatus. Next base: position 108,428 of record NW_007728489.1, read on the forward strand.
GCACACACACAAAAAATAAGCCACGCAAAGTAACTTTAATAACAAAACCCAACATAAAAAACACCTAAGGCCAACGTATTTCAAACGCGTGTATCCTAGATGTACTAGAACCATGGAATATTAATAAGGTTTAGTTTTAATATTTCTTGAGAATTCTGCATTGGTTCTAGTACATCCAAAACACCCCTCCACATACAAAGACATCATACACATGAAGTTTGGGTAAATCCTGTGCCTACCAAAACACCGATAGCATCCTGGTTTCTCTTATTGTAATATTTATTACACTGTCATAACCACATATTTATCTGTCTGTATCCCCTACCCAACTCCATATTATTTGAACCAAAAACCATATCTATCCCTTTGTCATTACATCCCCAGCTCTATTAATACTTGGTGTTTGAGTAAAATTGTGACAGCAGAAAAAATTATTTCACAATAATCTTGAAAAACTCCATGTTACAAAAACATTAAGCAGAATGCCGATCTACAAAATTGTTCACTTAAATCTCTAACAGAGAGTGATCGTATATATTTCTTATACTTACTCCATCATAGAAACATTGTTTTCAAAAAAGATTCCCTTAATACTTGTTGCCACATAATGTCAATTTAGGAAACAGTCTTATGAACTAATTTCACTTACGAATATTCACGTAAAATATCCAAATAAAATGTAAGCCAATTAAATTTAATGTTATTTTTTTTTAAATCTTTCTCCATTATAGAGATTATCACAGGAACTCAAGGATGATTTGTTATTAGGAAAGCTATAAGAAAAAACCGTAAATATATATAATTTACATATATAGTTAATCAGCATATCAGCTTAAGGTGTACTGAAAAAATTCAATAAAATTTAGCCCTTCCTCTGGATGAAAACCTTTGTAAATTGTTGGTAGAAAAATATTTTCCTAGTATGGGAAAAGATCTATCTTATAATCAATAATCATAGGCATCTCACAAGTCATCTCCTTTCTTATCTATCTGACTTTCTAAGTTTTTTCTTTCTTCAGTAAAGGAAATTCCTTAACTCAGACCATGTTACACGGAGGAATTTGTTCTGATATCTTACAAGATGGGTAGCAAATATAAAGAGCTCCATTTTATACACTAGGATTTATGTTTAAAAATCATTAACAGAATTAAAAAGCAAATAATCTAGGGAAATATTTGCAAACATACAAGAAAAAGAGGGAGTATCTTTAATATACTGAATACTTACATATCAGTAAGAAAAGCAAACTATAAGTGAGCAAAAGACATAAAAATGTAATACAGAAGATAAAATATAATTTATATTTTATATTCTACTTATTTATCTTTTATGTTATTTACTACGCATATAATTGAATAAAGACTTTACATATCTATTTATTTTTTATTTTACTCTTATTTTTCTAATTCCATGGTCACAAGGCTACTTATAAACCTTACCCTTGCCACTAATTCTAGTCTTTCACTACCCATGTTAGTCTTGTATCCTATGAGATTAGTTATCTAAAAGAAAAATTTTTGATGGCTACTCAAAAGCCGTCATTGACTAAGAACTTCCAAATATCAACCAAATTAGCAATGAATATATTTTTATTCCAGGAGAGTCTGATGTTAAAGAAAAACATCTTCTGGGTTTGTAGGAGTGTGTGGCCCCTTATAGAATGCAACCACCGGAGCCGGTAATTCATTGCTTCAACAAATTTTTGTAAGCCTCTAGTGACTATGACTACAGGTATTTGCACCAGGTTCTGGGTGCCAAAGGATGAGTGAGACACAGTTCTTGTCCCTGAGGATCTCATAGTTCAGAAAAGACAAGCACAGAAAATAATGCTAGCAGTCCAGCAAACTAACTGCCACATTGGCCCTATCCACAGAATGTTACAAAAACATAAGAGATGCACTTGACCCAGTCTGTCTTCCTGGAGGATGCCAGACCCATGCCGAATCTTAGTGGCTAAGTAAGAATGACTCACAGAAAGAGAGCAAAGGGACAGAGCACACCTGGTGGAACTGACAATGGAGAGAAAGGCAGGGAGGTAAGAAGTAGTAGTTTTATGTGATGAATATTGCTAGACCATTACTGGTAAGCTGGGGAGTGGTGAGAGATAAGACATAAAAGATAAGTAAAGTCAGGACATGGGAGTTCTTTTTAAGGTTCTTGAGACTTATTGTGTAAATGAAGAGACTTCAGTGGGTTTGGGGCAGAGGATAACATGATAGTATTATTATAGATTACTATGAAGGTTGTTGGAAATATAGAATTTAAGGAAGCAAGGCAAGTCAAAGAACAGGAAGTAGGCAGTGAGTCATCCAGGTTATAAATGATTCTAGCCTGAATTAGTGCAAGGGAATCAGGGATGGAAACTGGGGAATGGATTTAAGAAAAGTTAAGGAGATGCTATTCAGGGGTTAGTGATACCCTTGACATTTGACTAGGGAAGGCTTCTGGCTTAGACCGCGAGTGGTTCCAAAAATTATAGACAGGGCCTATGGGAGGAGGCACCCATTGGAGGGGAAAGATGAGGAGTGTAGTTGTAAGCAGGTTGATTTTGAGATTCTTCTTGGTGCATCAGGGAGACAGATTTAGCAAGAAGGTGGATATAGAAGTCTGAAGTCTGGAAAAGCAGGTGAGGCTGGATAGGGGATGTTCAAACCATGATTGTTAGGAAAATCACCTGGGAGAGGTAATGAGCAGAGTAGTGGGCTCAAGATAAAACACGGAGAAACACAAAATATGAACAGGAGGGGAGCTCCTGAGAAAAAGTAGAAACTAGGTCAAATGTCCAAGACCACCAGAAATGTGTATGCCACAGAAATCAAAGAGATGGTACATATCAAAAAAGAGAAAGCAATCCGTAGTGTCACCAGCAGCAAATCTAGGGCTAGTAAGGTATGGGCTGGAACACTTGCTATATCAGATGCTCAGTGGCATTAGCAAGAGGGATTTCTGAAGAGGGATGGGACAGAAGCCTCAACTCAGTGGCTTCAGTTAGCTGATCAAGGAAAAAAAACTTGGATAGAAGGATTAGAAGGAAGGTTGAGGTAAAGAATGTTTTCAGAACAGAGGGGACCAGAGGTGCACACTATTGTAAAGGATCTAATGGGAAATAGATCAAGGTGAAAGACAGAGGACAGACTGATGGAGTACATTCTGAAAAGCGACAGGAGGGAAGAATAGAACAGCCTTATATCTGCTGCAGGCTTAGTTCTGGTTTATTCTCTACCTTTGTTAGAACAGAGTATCTGAAAGTTTGGCATGCATCAGAAGGACCTGGAGTGCTCACCAAAACACAAATTTATGGTCAAGCCAGAGATTCTGATTTAGAAAGATGACATTGAGCCTGAGGATTGGTGCTCCTAACAACTCCCAGGTGAGGCTGATATTGCTGCATCAAAGATCCCCATCTTCAAAATCCATACTTTTTCATCCTCTGGCCTCAGTTTATCCTGTCTTCTCTGTCTCCAAGGCTATTTATAATATTAGCTATAGCTCTCCTTCTGCTTTCTAATATTTTTAACAAATTCTATGTCCTTCATGAAGCCCTTTCCAATTTATCCCAAATGGATTTCAGTGTCCTACGCCCATGGGAACACATGTTCTGTACTTGATAACTTCCTCAGCTTTTTTCATTACGGTTACGTGTCTACTTCTCATCACTTCCACGTGTAAGTTCACTGAGGTAGGGATTACCATGTCTTCTTCATAGTCTGTCTCACTCATGGCCTTATCTGAATTGCAAGCTATAAGATTGCACACATGGTGCTTAGAATGCATTTATCAGCCTCTTCTAAGAGCCCGTACTTGGGTTTCCAAATCAGGTGGAAGATGGTGATTGTTGTGCCTGCCACAAAAATCTTGTATCAAGCTGAAATTTTATGTTTCTAGGGCAAAGATTCTCAATATCCCAGAATGCATAACCTTTATTTCTCTGGGGCTTGTTTTTCACTCCTCTAGTTACTGATATTGAACTTCACTGATGCATTTTGCTAGGAGAGGAAGCAGATATAACCAGAGGGAGAACGAGTTTGAACTCAAGTTTTAATTCAATTTCAAACCAGAGCTTGGGATTGTATGCATTATTTATCAATAGCATTTAATTGCCCACGGTAAGGCAGCCCTGACTTGGTTCTATAAATAAACTTGGTTTATTGTCAAACTTGTCAAACTTGGTTCCTGTCCTCCAAGTTCTCTTGCTCTAAGGAGAAAAAAGGAGAGCATATATACAGTTTCATTAAGGTAATTATGACAAAGTCACACTTCCTTCATTGGCCAACCATGACAATAAGCCATTTAAACCTGAGGGGTAGAGTGCTGTAGGAAACCCTAAGCCCTCCTTGCACAGGTTTTGTTTTCATTTTTGTTTTTAAGTGTTGAGATTCTTTTACTCAGCTTCAATTCATCTGTAAAAGGGAAGATCTCTAAGTAAGAAAGTCTTCAGTGTATGAGAGAAAGCCTCCTGCTGTGTTCATGTCTGGTGAAGAATCATTGAATCTCAGAGTTGAAAGGAATTTAGCAGGCAACTATGACAACTTCCATTTTCTACCCTTTACAGGGCAGTTTTATTTTTGATGGTAAGAGAAGCACAGGAAAGAAAACACATTGGCCCTTGGAGTTACCCATAATGCGGGGATTCTCAGTGATAATTGCCAAGATTGAAGCAAGAGATGGAGTAAAGATATTGTATTATAGAGAAGACCAAATGTGTGGTCTAAACATTACAGAAAAGACCCAAAGCTGGCTGTGGTCCCAACAAAGAAAGTAAAGGGATCTCGCGCATAGTACGGAAGTAAGAATTTGACAGAGGTGGGGCCGGCCCAGTGGCGCACTGTGCTAGTGCGCCGCTTGGGAAGCGCGGAGGCGCTCCC
>NW_007728489.1:113303-121895 GCF_000696425.1 Galeopterus variegatus
GGACACGGAAAAAAAAAAAAAAAAAAAAAAAAAAAAAAAAAAAGAATTTGACAGAGGTGGTTGGAGAGGTGGTTGGGGAGGAGGAATAAAGAGGGTAGATGTTGAAAAGGAAATCCTGGGTTGTAATAAGGAGGGAGAACTAGGAATATTGAGTTTGGAGACAGTCTAGTCCCTATGTATATATCCCATTACAATGATAGGATAATACTAGCAGGAAGTGCAGGCAGGATGGCTGTGGAAGCCCCATGAATAAAGAGCCATTTGAGGTAAATGACCTAAGAACGAGATGAGGCCCTGAGGCCCCAAAGAAAGAAGAAGGTTTTCTATGAAAGAGGGAAAGAAGGAAGGAATGAGAATAGATAGAAAGTGAATGCCAGCTGCAAAATCAAAGCAGAGAAATACCCTGAAGTAACTATTCTGTGTTGAGTTGCTTCTGAGAGACTGGATATATCAATGGAAATGACCAGATCATATATAAAAAATAGAACTCTGACTCACAACCTGAAGCAACCGGTCTAGGAAGCCAAAGCACAACCTCTGTGGCAATTGGCCCAAAGTGGCTAGGACTTGCCCGATAACTGATAGCTTCCCTAACTTTTGCCCCTTTTCCCAACTTAAGAAGACAGGAGAAAGCCAAATATGCACCCCGCCAGCCAATCACAGAGGATGCCCCACTTCTAATTAACCATCTCAAGCTTCCCTGTGCCAACAGCCTCCACTCAGGGTATACTGAAGCCTTCCTTCTTTTCCCACTGTAAAGTTTCTCCACTCCTTACCTACATTAGAGTCCCTGCCAAATGCAAATGGTGGAGGCTGACACTTTTGCTCTCACTAAACAAGCTCTGAATAGCCTTTGCTTGTTGTCATTCAGGTCGTCCTTATTTCCACACTTCTATGTACCCAGACTGTTCTGGGTGCTAGAGATAATGGTGAACAAGGCAAAAAAGAGATCCCTGGCCTTATGGGACTAATATTCTATCAGGAGAGATGGACAGTAAGGAATGAGATGAATTAAGAAAGCATTGTGATGATAAAATAAAATAGGATATATAATAGATAAGAAGGTGGGTAATGTTAGATTGAGTAGTGAAGGAAAATCTCCTAGAGGAGGTGAGATTTCAGCTGGAAACTAAGAAGTAAAAAAAAGAGAGAGAGCCAGCCTTGTAAAGAGCTAGGAGAGACTTAAAGTTGGGAGACAGCAAATAAGAAATCAGCAGGGTCAGAGTACCATCTGTTTGTTTGGGAAACAGAAAGCAGGGTGGCAGGGATATGGTGAGCAAGGGGCAGATGGACATGATTCTGAGGAGGTCAATGGGGCTGGATCACGCAGGGCTGAGGCTGGATGCTCTTTCTGCGGAGGGATGGCATTGGAGGGTTTTAAGTAGTAACACTTCAGATCCTAAGACGAGTGCAAATGTACAAGCGTTTTGTACGTTCCTTTCCATCAATTACCACTATCAAGTCAGAGCAGTTCATCCTAAAGGTTTTGAGTGTTTATAGTGATAACAGAAGTGCTGCTGGGATAATAGTGCTTCAGTGTAATTAAGCACCTCTGTTCTTCCATTATGAGATTCAACAAGCATCCAGCTCTTTTTTGAGATCCCACACATAGCTGATAATGGACAATCCATCAATATTCTCTTCCTGCCACCCTAGGACTATTTTACGAGGATGCTGAAAGCTTTAATAAACCCTCTTAGATAATTTCTTTACAAGGCAGGGAATTAGGAGAGCTAAGCATGAAATAGGTTAGGGTCTGTCAACAAAGGGGGCACCATTATTTTTATGACTTCTACCAGGGGTCCCCAGATAAAAAAACTGTAATTAGCTAGATTATTGATATCATATGTGGTTGCATTGATCTGCTTTCTAAATAGCAGCCATCCCTTTGCTCAGACAGGGACTTTGATCAGATTGCTAAGTCACCAAAGTCATTACAGGTAATGAGCCACATTCTGCCATCATGAAGCCTGCTCCATCACTGGAAAGAGGGCACTCTCAAAGGCTAGGCTCACTCGTTTCCCCCAGTCATTAAGGAGTAGCAGGCCTGACACACTAACTCCCAAGTCCACAAATAAAAAAAGGAGTGTCATGGAGGGATGATGCTCATAGTTTCTGCCATAGCCCAATTTATAACCAGAGAGAAATTCGGGTATCAGTGCAATCTTGCTCTGTGAGTTCTGCTGCCCATTCCAGTCAGAGATAAAGGTTCTGTCTAATGATACAGCAAAACAGTGTTGACCGGCAAAATGGTGCTGATCGTGCTCATGGCCAGTAGTTTCAGGAAGGACCCTCCTTAGAATAATTCACCGGAGATAGCCTCCTCCTGTGCCCAGTGCATCTCTACATCAGTTGCCAACCTCAAAGGAGCAAGCAAAAAGAGATGAGAAGGAAAATACAGCTGATGTCATTGAACCAGCTAGAATTCATCAAACCTGTTTCCTCTACACCCTGGACACACTGCTTGACTACGTTTTCTGACTTTTTGCCTTCAAGTGTGTCCTATGATAGAGTCTAAGCCAATGCAATGAACGTGTAAGTGAAGCCTATCACTTCCAGGCCTGGTCTGTGAACACCACCACCGCCACTACGACATCGTTCCTTCATGCCGTCTTTATCCTCCATCAGCGGGATGCTGATGAACAGCACAATCTTAGAATCTACTTTGACACAGAAGAGTCACAATATGGGAGGAATCTGGGTCTCTGAAAAAGTATCTGAAGGAGAGCTTCCTGCCAACAGGCAGCATCTGTTATGCACTAACAGGAACAAGAAGTAAATTTCTATTATTTTTAATCACTGAGATATTGAATGTACTGTTAATGGTGCTGGCATTAGTCTAACATAATGGATCTCCAACTAGCAAAACTATATTTTGTAGAATTGATACACATAAATGTGTGTGGGATGTATTTGTTGCCCTAGAGTAACTGCCATGACCTAATGATAAAACAGCACTGCTTTTAACAGCTTTATGAGGTTTAACTTACATATCATTCAATTGCCCCATGGTACGCATACAATTTCGATAACATTTAGTGAATGTATACAGTTGCATAGAGCATTTCTATCAACCTCAAGTTTCCCTCATTCTTATTTGTAATCAGCCCCAGGCAAGTACAGATCTGCTGTTAGTATTTCTGGCACTTATCACTTAGTTTATGTAATGTTGTTGAGGTTTGTCCACGTTGTTACCATGAGTCAGCAGTTGATTCTTTTTGATTGCTTCATAGTATTTCATTTTATGAATATGCTAAATTGTGTTTTTCCAGTTGATAGACATTTGGATTATTTCCAGTTTGAGATTATTATTTATAATGATGCTATACATAAGTCTTCATGTGGACATGTTCTAATTTCTCTTGGATAGATACCTAGAGCTGAATTGCTGGGTTGTATTAATGACTATTTTATACCAAACAAGAGCCTTCTTTGACTCCTTTAGATAGAGTCTCTTCCTTGATATTCCTAAAATAATTTTATTCATATCTGAAATACTGCATTTGTCATCTTGAATTTATTCACTTTTTTTGGTTTTATTCACGTACGTCTCTCTGCTAACTAAACTGTGAGCTCCTTTAAAGGTCAAAACATGCTTTTTTGTGTGATATTATAATATTTAGAATAGTGATGAGTACTCAGTGTTTATTGAATTAATAAACAGCCAGGAACCTTGAGGTAAATAAGCTAGTGTGTGGTCAGAGTGCTAGGTTGTGTTGTCAGCTTGGCTTTTACTCTAGGAACTGTTTCCCAGAATCCCTTCTCTGTGTGATACTAGTTAGAGTTAACCAAAAGAAGAGCATGAATGGAATTTGAAAGGAAAATGTGAGACAGAAACCATCACTCTCCAAAGGTCATGGTGCTGAGATGCAGCAGTTGTCAGATCAGATGTGCCTTGCAGGCCCAGCTTGTCCCTGTCTCCTCTTCTTGTTTTAACTCCTCTGCTCTCCTCTTCCTTGCTGCAGGTCCAAGTACACCACCAGATGCTTGTATGTGGACCCACAGAGAGGACACCAGCAGCAATAGCTGCACATAGACTCCTCTGTCACCTCCTCCTTTTATCAAACCACTTTGATCGTCCGATGCCCTTGGCTACAGAATGTTCCTGCAAGTTCTGACGTGACCCACACAGTGCTGCAGTAGGACTAGTTAGGGGCTGATTCTCTGATTCTCCCGTCCCCCTTCCAGAGCTGCACTTTCCAGTTCTTGCCACATTTGAGTAGGGTCTAATTCTCATAATAAAGTTCTCATTTACTAGGGCTCATAGTAGCTGTGTTTGCCTGGCTAAGCCCTGACTGATACAGTCCTCCAAGCATGGGCCATCCGTAAATCCCCATTCTACTGAGAGCTCAGCACTGTGGCCTGGAGCCTCGGAAAGCTGCCTGGTCTACACTAAGCAAGTGAGTCCTCCCTGTCCTACATGACATTTATTTTAAAAGGTCTCTCCATGCACGAAGCATTACCCATGAGATCTGCAAAGAGTTTTGTTTCTAGCATTAAAATGTCACTGCAGATTTTTTAATGATATTGGTTTTTTTTTTTCTCTTCAGTTGGATTTCAAATTTTTCCTGATAACATTTTAATTGCCATTAGAATTCTTAGGTAATTGGCATCCCCTAAATCTTTCTTATAGGTGTTAATTGTATTCCTGAATCTTGGGGAAGACAAAAACAATTTAAAGTGAACTTGGGAAGAGATAGATCTAGAGTGGTTTACAAAAAAAAAAAAAAAGGAGAGAAAGAGAGAGGAAAAGAAAATCTAGGAAGCAATTAAGGGCACTGCTATGTTATTTTCTTTTCACACTTGCCCCCAATTGCTTACTTTAAAATAAAGATATTTTATTAGGTAAAATTAACATTTCCTACCTTCTACTCACTTCAAACAGCAGAGCTACAGCATTCAATATTCCTGCCTGACAGCCGATTGTCTTCTGATATGTTGTCAATTGTAATCGGAGCTTATTGCAGATCAGAGGCAGGAGTGTCACCTTTAATTATCTTTACGGTGAGTTATTACAGAGGATGTTCCCCTGCCAAAAAGGCAGTTGTCGGGTCATAATCTCCTGTGACAAAGATAAGGTTCTAAGAGTCACGAGATAATTGGCAGTGGTGTCAGTTACTTAGGAGCTCTAACGAGTCCAATTTCTGAGAGCTTAACTGTGAAGTGGGTACAAGGTTTTGTTGAATTTTGTTTTAACTGAAAGAGGCAGACTTCCTTTGTCCTGAAGAGCCTGAGCTTTTCCCTGCATTATACATTCTGAGGACCAGTAAGAAACCCATTTTCCTGGGAAAAGGATGAAAGGGAACTTACCTTTTTTTAGAAGCTTGGCAAAAGATGCCACACCTGCTGCCAAGATGTTGCAACAGGTGTGAAATCTTTTGCCAAGCTGTTCACTGCAGAAGGAGGAGGCCAACTTAAATAAGAGAAAGGACCAAGACCCAATCTCTGCTTCTCATGGTGTACAGTCAGAGGAATGTGATCCTCATAGCCCAGCTGGCTGGAAGATGAAAGCAGTAAGTCACCAGAAATGAATTTGGTTCTGAGAAAAGGGGATTCATTCTGTTTGAGAACCAGGCGCAGAAATAGGGCCTGGGTGTTAGGTGATGGCGGAGAAGGCAAGAAGAGTAGGCTTGCACATAGCACATGGCTGCTGCTTAAAGATCTTCCCGTCCTGTCCTTGCCACTCCTGAGTCTATCCTGAGAGCCCCTGCATGGTGTGTCATGCCATTCCAGCAAGGATCCAGATCAGCACAGTTAGTGTGGTATGGTGTATAACTGTGAAGTCCACTGCCTGGGTTTGAATCCCAGCTATTGGACTTAGAATTTGAGTGACTGTGGGAAAGTCATTCAAGTGTTTTATGTCTCAATTTCCTATCCAATAAAATGGGCATAATAACAGTATCTATATTATGGGGCTAAAAAAAAATTGAGTTAATATATGTAAAGTTCTTTAAAAAGTGCTTGCACCAAAAGCTGCATGAATATCATCACAAGAGATTCAGTCGCAACCCTGCCTACCATCCATCATCACAATTCCACCTTGGCTTGGACCTCTATCAACACACACACACACACACACACACACACACACACACACACACACACTCTTTGCTCCAGTGATGGCCACTTGGTCCATTCAAAATATTTTCTCTTCTACATACCAACCAGCTGCTGGTCCCCAATCACAGCCTCTGGACAATTTATTTCTAAGGATCATTGTCCAAACTGCCTTGGGATTCCCCTATGGATTCACTGTCCAGCACCAGTTAGATAGGCAGATAGAACACCAGTCCCAGGAGCTTAACCCCCTGTGCATAGGAGCTGCAGATAATGACCTGCATCTCTTGCCTCACCGTGGTATAGTTTGCACAGGATGTCATAGGACCCCACCAGACAAACCCAACTTCTGTCTTCTACCCCATTGGATCCACTAGGCAAGTTAGTTACACTGCATGAGAACCCCAGCAGTTGTGGGCTACCCAAGAAATGAAAAGAGTTCATTAATATTGACAACAACTCTCAACTTCTCAATGAAGCATTGGCTTCCACTTTCAAAGCTGATGCTTAAGAAATGTTCCCAATTATATTTCAACCTGTTTTTTTATTTGTGTGTGTTTGTTTTTATTTAGACAGTTGGTCTTTTCTTTCTTCTCTAAGGCTAATTATTTCTTTGAGAAACTAATCCATTTCTACCTCAAAATAGTCCTGAGATTGGCCACCAGTCAATCCAAGTAGATTTCATTTCAACAACCTCATCAATAACTTGTAGCTTTATGTATCCTGCAGCTTATGAGATATCTTGGCCGCTGGTAAGTCTTTGACATCATTGTAACTTTAATGATAAGTATTTAGCCATAAGAATATCAATGAATTGATTTTTGCATTTATTCATTCCCTTCCTGGTTCCATAAAAAGCCTTGAAAAAACTATCAAAAGACAGCGCATGAAGTCAGCTAAAAGAAAGCAAATGCTGAATAGTACCCAAAAATGTTCTAAGTTCCACAAAAACGTTTAAACTGTGCCACAGATTCAAATCTGAGCTTCCCAGCAGCCAAGTCAAAAAGAAAACACCCTCAGTGGCTAGACTTGTGAGACTGTTGTGAACTCTGGCCACAAAATTTCTTGAGGCTATGCACAGGTTTTTCTGTCACTAAAGTCTGAGAAACATTATGAGACCTTGACAAATATTGTACTGGTTTGACAGATCTATTCACTTTCGTTAACTCCAAAGCCACAAAATTCCATTATATGAGAATATTTTTAAAAGTTCATGGAAAGACTTGTATTATTTTTAATTCTATTTTTCCACAGACTTTTTGAAGTACCCCCGTACATGTGCCTCTGTCACTGCTGGGCAGCAGGGATTGATTGAGAAGCATCTGTAACTCACAGAAAAAAACACTAGAGTTGGATTTCAGAACAAAATACTGGATCCTGCTTAAGGCCCTGATTAATCCCAAGAGACTACATTTCTTCTGTCTGTTTTAATCTGTGTCAAGCAATATGCCATTAATTTACATCGATCCTCACATTCTGCTTGTCTCTGGTGTTTTCTAGGGAGAAAAATTCAATTTTCTATCCAGGCAAGTCAGTTGGCCTTCAGCTGGTTTAGAGTTCTGTGGGTAGGCATCACAGTGACATTATTGAAAGTTCCAGATGAATAGTTACCTGTACGAACTCATTCAGACACTGAATGGATTCATCATCGAAATGAAAAATTATGGCAATGGTATTGGGGACAGGGTTCTTTCTATTTTTCGTTGTTTGTTTTTTAAATCTAATAGTAGTAGCCATGTGACATGTAAAACCAACTAAGAAGTTTGAGCAAACAGAAATAAGGTTTAGATTTAAAATCAAGCCAAACTTTAATTAGTCAGTCTTGCAAATTTAATAATTTGTACAGTCATTTCTTTGCAGAGTGCTAAGGTATAGATGGTAGGCAATACCATAAAATGATTATGACTTGCAGTATAGCAAACCACAATGAGCATTTCTTGGATAAACTAAGGGAAGAAATGTGAAAATTGTAGAAAGAGAAGTTGCATCGATGTCCCTTTAAATGCACCTGAACCTACAGCAAATGGGATTCAAGGCTTAACACTTTCCCAAAGCCCTCTGATAACTAAGTATTCCAGAAGATAGAGACCACATCAATTCCTATTTCCAAAAGAACAATTTCTATAAAAGTTAGGAGAAATTGTTCAGGTCCCCCCCCCCAATTCCATTTTGATTAATTTAATTAAATATTTTTTTTAACCCTGGAACTAAGATGTCAATTGCTGACATATTACTTTCTAAGCTAAGGATATTTACATATAAACACATAAAATTTAAAGTTGGCAGTGTAGGTGATATGTGTGTTGGATGATATGGATATTGAGAAGATGAAAGATTTGTAAGTATTAGTGCTGTTCACCAGGTTCTCTAAAGTAGAGGGAGGATTGCTTTTCCCTGCACTCTTGTAGATAGGTGGAGCTCTCAAGATGCAAGCACAACTGGTATGCATTATTTGGAGGAAGAAGCTTTACAAGCCAACATAGGGTTTGCTATGCTCTCTACCATGGCAATTGGAAAGTTCTAAGACAGCAGCTT
>NW_007728489.1:122209-128084 GCF_000696425.1 Galeopterus variegatus
AAGAAGCTTTACAAGCCAACATAGGGTTTGCTATGCTCTCTACCATGGCAATTGGAAAGTTCTAAGACAGCAGCTTCTCTGTCAGCCTAGGTCTCTGGATGAGGATGACATGGTGTAAAGTACCCAGTTAACCCATGCCGCACATATATGGAAAGCTATATAATGTCATGATGGGGTTGTTTGTTACTGCAGCAAAACCAAACTAGTCCTGACTGACTGACTGGGTTATGGTGCAGCTAGATCAGGATGGGCTAGATTACACTGCAAGAACAACTACCTCAAAATCTTGAGTGCTATAACTAAGATTTACTTGTTGCTCATGCTACATGCCCATCATGGGTTGTCTGAGATCTCTGCTCAATATGGTTACTCAAGGATTCAGGCAACAGCCCTCCATTGTGACTGCCAGTGTAGGGACAGGATGTTGTTCACTGGCTCTTAAAACACCTGCTTGGAAATTACACTAATCACTTCCACTCACATTTCATTGGCCAAATGGGAGTCATATGGCCACAGCTACCTTCAGAGAGGATGGGGAAACACAATCTTACCATGTGCCCAGGAGAGGATTAAAACCATGTCTGTGGAATGTCCTAATGATCCCAGTACAGTATGGTCTCCATTTTCCTGATGAGAATGTCAGTTGAGAAGCCATGTGCGCCCAAGAGAGGATTAAAACCATGTCTGTGGAGTGTCCTAATGATCCCAGTACAGTATGGTCTCCATTTTCCTGATGAGAATGTCAGTTGAGAAGGTTAATTAACTAGCTTGAACCCACAATTAGGAAAGGAAAGAAAAAAATATCTGAGCCCTGGTAAGTTGAATTCCAGATCCCAAGCCCTTAAAAACTGTGCAATCGTAATTATACTGTACTAATAATAATAGCTAGCATTCGGAGGTGGTGCAGAATAGTATCATGGGGTATTAATAGTATGGAGTATTATTATTATTAACACATAATAACAGCTAATTACAAGAGCTAATTAGCATTAGCTAATGACAACAGATAACAAAGAGGCAGAAAAGCCCAGCAGTTAAATGACAGATTCCCAGCTATGGTTATGTGACCTTAGCAAGTAACTTACCCTCCGTGTTCTAAGTTGCCTGATCTGCAATATGGTGATAATAATAGCATTTCTTTCATGGAGCTGTTCGAAAAATTAAATTGGTTTTATAAAAAGCATTGAGCAGAGTGCCTGCCCCAGAAGAGACCCTTCATAAACGCCTCACGAGTGCTTGCTGTACATTAGGAACTGTGGTAAGAACTATGCGTGGATTACATCATACAATATCCCAAATACTGCCATTGTGATGGAGGTGTCTCATCTCACCTGGACCTTGTGCTGTAAAATGAGCCATCCCTCCTCCTGCTCCTTCTCATCTCCCCTATCTGTTCTCACATGCTGATCTGCACCCTACCCCTAAGTGTCTGCTTCTACCATGACCAGACCAAAAACCCTCAACCATACTCCTATCTAGAACTTTATACCAATACCCTGAGTTCTTCTGCAATTCTTGCCAGACAACTCTAATGCACAACTATGGGAAGCCCTTTCCTCTAGTTATAAACATATCCATTTATTTAGTCCACTATAATTCCCATTAATAAATTTTTGTGTGATCCTAATATAGATAAATATGTATGCTCCCAATATAGATTTGGGATCAGAATGAAAAATAAAATATAGACTAGTCCCTCAACAGATATAAAATCCGATTCATACATAAGAATTCTATAGAAACATAAAAACATTAAGAGGCTGTTTTTATATGTGAAAGTCTGGCCTCCCTAAAAAGAGTCTTACATGTAATTGCTCCTGGCAGTTCACTAGCTCAGAGTAAGGACCTGAAGAAGGTACATTTATTATTTGGAAAATCTCAGTTGTGCATCCAGAACACAAAGTTATGTCAAGTTAATTGAAAATAGGTTCCAGCATTGGCCCTTCATTAATTATTCTTCACGACTCACGACTCCTCTCTGCCCTGGCTCTTGCTGCTAAAAAAAGAAACCAGGCCTGCTACAGATGGGGATGTTCAGAGAGCAGGCCAATCGTGAATTAGGACAGGAGATTAATACAAGCACTTTGTTATGAAGCATGTGGAACTCCTTATAGGAAAGCTCAACCACATCTGCACAAAGCATTATTGTTTTATATTAATTAATTTTAAAGGCCCTTGCATTGAGAACTTCAAAGTAGATTGAAACTCCAGACTTCTATCGCTCCTCTTGTAAAAATCAAGAAGCTGACCTTCATTAGTTTAGTCCTGTTTAACCTCTCAACGTTTCAGCACTTCTGCATTGGATTGATCTATCTTTATCAGATGTTGACTTATTGGAAATAAATTCTAGTACAAATCATACTAAATAAATTAATTGTACCTGCAACTCCCAAAGAGTCCACAACATGAAAGGATTTGCTAAGGAAAGGTCATTTCAGAAACAAAGAAGAAATTCATTGCTGTGACATATGGGTAACGAGTGGGATTCCCAGACTGAGGAAACCAAGACCTGGGAGGGACAGCCAGTTCAGATTTTGCTGACTCACTGTTAACTCAGCAAATGACTCTTACTCTGTCCATGCCAAGGGGCTGATACACGGTCAAGCATAGGATAAGCAGCTCAAATCTGGGGAAACACCCAGAAGCCCAAATCAACATGTCAACACCTCCACACGCCAGGGCTCCTTCATGAGTTACATCATTGCTGCTCCGTCGGCAATATCCTCTGTCACCCATGGAACCATTATTTACCCTCATATGTTTATACTAAAGAAACAACATTAAGTAAAATAGAAATTAGGTAAATATGATATATATATCATATAAAATTTTATATACTTATATTTAAAAATTACAAGTATTCACTAACATGTTACATATATATTGGATGATGAGGCCACATAAAATTACAAGTATTCACTAACATATATATATATATATATATATGTTAGTGAATACTTGTAATTTTATGTGGCCTCATCATCCATTTTGAGCATGAGGCTGTCTCCTACTTGAAGCAGGATTGAGTCACCTTTGGCACAGTTTCCAACTCTCTGCCTCCTCTCCTGGTGACAACCTCCCTATGGAACCTATAGGTACAACCTGTGGGACTCACCCGACTGACCCCACATCCTTCACTGACTGTGTAGATAGGCTACAGTGACCATTCCTAAGTCACAGCATGGCTCCTCAGGATGCATGTCACCTTTCTCTAAACCCATCAATTGGAACTCCCCGAGGGAAAACTACTTGGGTGATGCTCTGGACCCCAGTAAAGGCTTTGGCCCACGGGTCCTCCCTCTCTTGCCCTCTACCTGCTGGTTGAGTGCAGTAACCTCCTCCACCTCCTGTCTGCCCTCACCAGCACCCCTCTTCTCTTGAGGACCTCTAAGTACCACGTGGCTTCTGTTATGGCGTGTGTTTTGTGGGCTGCCTCCTCTGTGTCTCACCTGACTGACACACCTGATCCTAACTTCTTCCTGGAGAATGGCTATCTTAGTGAGAATAAACTGGGCACAGGTCAGACAAGAGCCACAAGGGCGTGTGGCAGTATAAACAAGTCTCCGCTAGAGGGACACCTGCTCATGGGTCGGACACAAAGGCATTAGGCCGTCCACCAAGATTAAAGGCACACTATAAACTCGTACTCCCATAAAGGCGGGATTATAGTTTACAGCTACTCTCCAGAGACCTCAAGATAGAAATTGGAGGAAAAAAATCACAACACATACACATATATACATATATATGTATATATCTACATCTACATTTCATTTAAAGTTTTTAATGATTATATATCACATATAAAGTTATATTTTTAAATCTCCTCATTTAATGGGAGACATTGATTCACTTTAAGTTAATTACCAAAGATATATCATAATTAGTTTTAGTAATGAATATATATATATATAACTGTAGTTTGATATATAATTTCATATTACAGCTTCAATGTAGATACCATAAATCTTTATGAGCCAATATTTACAGTTCTTACATTTTGCATAAAAAAGTAAGATGGCTTATTTTTACAATTTTCCCATTTTGTTTCAAAATGAGGAAATGTGAGAGAAGGCTTCTGACTCATATTTAGAAGTATTTCTTTCCAAATTACATGGTATAAGTTTGGTTAGTCCTTATTTCAATAAATGATATGTGAAATTGGATATAATAATCATTATTATAGTTTTTCTTTTTAGCATTAGCTCCTGAAAGTTTCCACACTATATAAAAAGTAAATAGTATGACTGCAGCACACAGGCCTGGTGAAGACAATCTTAATGGGATATTTATGCATGTCATTAATTTTCCAAATCAGCATTTTTTCATCTTCCTATCTGACTATCAGTACCCACTGGGTATGAATTAAACAGTGTATGAATAAAAATGAAAACATCTGGTGTTCCCTTGAGTGAGAAACTGAGGCAGGCACAGGGCCCCAGCATGCTCATCTGCTCTCCACATGCCGAGTCAATATGCACCCCAAATCTCTCAGCTTTAGTTTAAAATAATAGTTAAATGATTATATTTACTAAATTAAAAATGAATAAATATATTAATTCCATTGAGCCTCAAGAACACCATAGAGTTGGGAAATACTGGTTTACCCTATGACAGACACAGCTCCCTAACCAATACACTTTCTTACCTTCTCCCTAATTTTATAAAGCAATTGTATCAGCTTTTGATGCATTATAATCCATCACAAAACTTGTAGCTTAAAACATAGACACATAATTCTATGTGTCTGCAATATGGGCTTGTTTCACTTGAGTGGTTCTTCTGGTTTCGACTAGTCTCATTAATAAGTCTGAGATCACCTGCAGTTCAGCCAGGCAACTCTCTTCTGGGGATTGGCTAGATAGGCTGGGTGGCAGGTGTGATTGGACCTTGTGTCTCTCACCTTCCAGCTGGATAGCTCAGGCTTGCTCAGATGGTGATCAATATAGCTCTGGGAGGGTAAGACAAAGCATGCAAGCCCCTTTGAGGTCTAGGCTAGAAGTGGACACAGCATCACTTCCACATCATTCTATTTGCCAGGCCAAGTTATAAAGTAAGCCCACATTTAAAGAGTGAGGAAATAGACTCCACCTCTTAGAGAAGGTTCAAAGTTACATGGCAAGGGAGGTGGGTGAAAACAGAGGGATAATTGCCATGGTTTTTGCAAGCAATTTGCTAGAGCAGTATATTCATCATGTTTTTCATTTTCTATGTTTTATAATGTTTGACATCTTAAAAACTTGCTGGCAGGGGAGAGACTGACCCTCTCTGAGACAGCCAATTCTTGCAAAGGGGCTTTCCAGGAACAAGTCTTACATATGCAAACCAGCCTATCCTTGGTCTACAGCCCCAACCATCTCCTTACCTAACTCTCACATATCAGGCCAATATTCTCCCTGCAGTACTGAAGGCCAGGTACCAGACAATTAGAGACCTCCCCATGTCCCAGATCCCACTGGCATTATTCAATCTAGCCTATCCTAAGCTGTTCATCCTGCTCAGCCTCACCTTTCTCATGGAAACCCTAACAAAGGCTCTGGCCTGGATTCCCCCCGGCTCCTGCCTTTGGCATCCTACCACACTGGTGCTTGCCTTGTAGCCCTGTGTGGTATGCTGTGACCCTCTGTCTGGGACCTGAGAACGTAATCAACTTCCTCATTCCAAGCCTCATTCTTGTTTTCTCCTGTAGCTGCACAGACTTTATACCACACTATAACCAACATGTACATTCTTAGAAAAAGCAACAATGTATCCAGGTAGGAAAAAAATAACAAGCAAACCATAACAACTTTAAAAGAAAAAATTAAAAAAAAACCTAAAACCATACATTTTCCAGCCTTCTTGACATCTGAAGAATGGTTAGATGACACAGTTC
>NW_007728489.1:128706-129633 GCF_000696425.1 Galeopterus variegatus
GTATCCAGGTAGGAAAAAAACAACAAGCAAACCGTAACAACTTTAAAAGAAAAAATTTTAAAAAACCCTAAAACCATACATTTTCCAGCCTTCTTGACATCTGAAGAATGGTTAGATGACACAGTTCTGGTCAAGACAGATAAGGGTTTTAGTCATAGGCTGAGGCTTCTGAGAAAGCTACTCAGTGGAGGAGAGACTTTGCTGGCTTATATGTTTTGCTTTGAATCTTCTACTTCTTTCTGCAGGAATGCAGGAGCAATGCCAGAGGTGGGGCAGCCATCCCCAACCCTGCGCAACGAAGGTGAGCATGGAAGCCACACTCTCAGATGGCTGCGTGGAAAGGAAAAAGGAAACAAGCACAGACTATTTCCTTACCACTTCTTACAGGAGAAAAATGAAACTGCTTTGTTTAACCCTCTTTAGGTCATTTCTGTCCCTCAGTGGTGCTGAATGTACATCCTCACACTGATAAAAACAACTCAGCACATCATGATGTGGGAAACTCAATTAGTATATTCACAATGATGCAGCCATACAGGAGAGAGAAACAAGAAAACTTGCTTCCAGGTAGATCCTTGGGCCATTGTAGGTGTCCAAGAAAGGGGAAAATATTAAATAGAAGAAGGTCACAAGGAGAGGAGAGACAACCCCCCATCCCAGATCCACCCTAGAACAAGAATGATGGCTTCCTGCTCTAGAGCACAGCTCTGTATTGGATGTAAACCTTTTCAAAGATTACATTTCTGATGCAATATTTGGTGCCATGAAGACTAAGATGAAAATGTACACGAAATGGAAATAAAAATAAGAAAGAGTGCGGGTGACAGTTTCCCAAGAATATAGGAATTGTTTTCATCTACTATTCTTGTGGGAAAATCAATAATATTGGAGAACTGATGACATCTGTGTTTTAAGATCTTTGGAAAT
>NW_007728489.1:131359-134308 GCF_000696425.1 Galeopterus variegatus
GTGGGCTGGAATTTGTAACTTGCTTCTAACAAATGGAATAAAGCAGAGGTAACAGTGTCTGACTTTGGAGATCAGGTCATACAAAAACACTCTAGCTTCCATCATTCATTCATTCACTCTGTCTCTTGTCTCTGTCTTTCTCCCCCTTCTTCCCTCTCCCCTTCTCAAATCATTTGCACTAGGAGAAGCTAGCTGCCATGTTGTGAGGAGGGACCCAACTGATGGGGAATTGAGGCGTGCACCCAACACTCACTGAAGAACTCAGCTTCCTGCTAGCAGCCATGTGAGTGACCCAGTAATCAGTTCCCCCAACCTCAGTCAAGTCTTCAGATGACTACAGCCCCAGGCAACATCTGCACTATGACTATGTGAGAGATTCTGAGCCAGAGACTTCAAGCTAAGCTTCATTTAAACTTTTGATCCGCAGGAAGTGTAAGGAAAATAAATTATTATTTGTTTTAAGCTAAAAAGTTTTGGGGTGATTTGTTATGTAGGAATAGATAACAAATAACGTACTTTAAAACAGTCTCTCCCATACTCTTAATATAGTTACATAACATTTACAATTAATCAACACCACCTGTTTATTTCATTATACCTAAGTAAATGTTGATTAATTGGCTCACAGCTGAGCCAACTAATGCATTATGATTACATGTCCCTTCTTTTACAACTTTTTGCTCTTCCTGGAACTAATGATTGCTATTTTTTATACTAGACATAGTTATCCATGTATCTTCCCTAATTATTTTTCCAAATATTTTGCTAGATCTACAATATATCTCTCAGAAGTTTTTGTTTGTTTGTTTGTTTGTTTGTTTTACTTCAAATGACATCTCACCAAAGATCATCTAACAATTCCTTCTTTTTCCCCATAGAGACCTTTCTCCCAGAGCTACTGTCTTTTTGCTCCAGTACAAGGAAATGTTCTGTAGCCTGTCATGCTGGGTCTTGTCTTTCCTTCGTTCTGGGGCTTCTATTCACTACTCTTGCATGTCATGTTTCCCTCCTTCCTGAATCTTCTGCCTCATGTCTTTAGTATCATTTCTTCTTTTACAGACCATTATCCAATAACTTCCTAAGTATGGTTCATGGGTGAAAAATATGTGAATTTAGATGTCTGAAGCGATTTCATTTTTCTGGTATTATAAATCAGGTGAGTATATTCCATGTGAAGATTTCTTTCTATTCTTGAAACTTGTTTCTTCCTTTTTTTTTTNTTTTTTTTTTCTATTTTTTCTCACTTTGGTTTTTGCTACCTGTTTATATTTCAGCTCTTTCTCTTGTTTCTTACTTTTGTGCAGCCTGTAGCACAGTGCCTGGTACATACTTACAAAATAGTTTCCAATGTATAAAGAAATGAATTGACAACATATATTTCATGTACTAAAATGAATAACTTTCTAATGTCAGAAGACATCAGATTTTAATTTCTAATTTGAGCAGATTTTAATCAGTCTTAGAACTTTGGTTACTCTCATTTCGGTGTGCTCACAGTACCTCTTTTCTTCTTTACTTCAGCATTTGTTAACCAGCCAGTCTTCATTAGAATTACTAATCTTCAGTTGATGCTATTTTGTTATATCTAATTTACAAATGAAAATTGATTGCTTAGCAATAGTTGTCACCTTTATATCTGCTCAAGATGTCTTGGTTGGGGGCTATGGGTTAGAAGGAGCTAGATTCCATATACATGTGACATAGAACAAGCTGACTCACCTTTTTGAACCTCAGTATCCTCATCTCTAAAATGACAGATTTTGTAGATAATCTGAAAAATGGGGAACTTTTCAAGTCTAATGTCAACAGTGAGAGTGGCTTGTACAATTTCAAGTCCTAACTTTCCTTCCTCCTATCTTAAAAACTACCTTTCTAAAAGAATATTGAGAACAAGCACCCAGGCTCTCTAGGTTCCTGCTCTTGAGTCATCCTAATTTTTACCCTTTAATAAAATTATTTATTTTTCCATTTATAGATTTTTTTACCTTCCTCATTTATGCAGTAAGGACAGTAATTATTTGCCCCACCGTAGTATAAAACATGAGGTATCATGAGATAAAGTAGTGAAAAATATAAAATATCATGTCCTTGTAAAGAACTATTATTCTAAATCTTAATTATTTCTCTTCTACATTCTATTATTTGAGAAGGATTCAGAATCCACTGACCCCTAATTAATGTATTGTTATGGACTGAATTGTGTCTCCTCAAAATGCATGTTGAAGCTCTAACCACCCATGCCACTATAGTGGAGATGGGGTCTTTAAGGAGATAATTAAGGTTAAACGAGATTATTAGGGTGGGGCCCTGATCTAATAGAACTGGTATCTTGATAAAAGAGAAAGAGATACCAGAGATAACTCTTTCTCTCTCTGCCATGTGACAATACAGTGAGAAAGTAGCCATCTGCAAGTCAGGAAGAGAGCCCTCATCAGAAACTGACCAGGTTTGGACCTTGATCTTGGCTTTCCAGCCTCCAGAACTGGGAGAAATAAATTTCTATGGTTTTAGCCATCCAGTGTATGGTGCTTTTTTATAGCAGCCTGAGCAGGTTAAAACAGGTATCTAAAAAAACTTCAGCCTTTTATTCTTAGTTTTACAACTGGACATGCTGTTCTGATTTTCCTTCTTTCCCAGAATTTCACACCTTAATATTGACATGGTATTGCAGTTATGTGAAGTATTAACCCTTGAGTTGCCACATTAGTACATTCCTATATCATTATTAGATTGTATTATTTATTTTAGTCTTTTAAAAAATTGTCAGCATTCTGGATAACTGAAATACATACTTCTGAGATTTCATGCAATGACTGTTGTTATCAGTTAGTTTTTGCTATGATAATGCTATAGCATAAACCACCCCAAAATTCAGTGACTATAAAACAATAGTCGTGGGGCTGGCCCGGTGGCGCACTGGACAGTGCACCACTTGGGAGTGCGGTGGCA
>NW_007728489.1:134813-138315 GCF_000696425.1 Galeopterus variegatus
CTGGATAAAACTTTTTTCCACTTATTTGTAAAATTTTATTTCAGCCAGAATAAATTTTGATAATGAAAAAAAACTTTAGAACCAATAAAGAAATAAAAAGGAGGGCCGTCCAGGTGGCACATTGCTACAGTGCACCACTTGGGAGTGCGGTGGCACTCCCGCCGAGGGTTCGGATCCCACATACAGACCGGTTCCCACTAACTGGCTGAGCGAGGTGCGGGAGCAGCACCGAGGGTTGCGATCCTGTTGCCGGTCCTGGTCTGGTACGGGCGCGACACTGAGGGTTGCGATCCGTTGCCGGTCACGAAAGAAAACAAAAAGGAAAAAAAAAAAATAATAGTCGTTTATTCTCCTAGATAGTTCTGGGGAATCTTCAGCTGGGGGACAACTCTGCTTCAGTCTACTGGATCGGGACGGTTGTGCTGCTCATTACAGGTCTGTGGAGAAGTGGATACAGCTCGGCTCTCTGTGTTTTTCATTTTCCTTGCATCAGCAGGCTCAAGAGGGAATCAGAGACCCCAGAGGCCTTGTGTGATTTGGAATGGGCATGCTGCCACTTCATCCCACTTCCATGACTCAAGCAAGTCTCATGATCAAAGACAAGAGGCTGCAAAATACACCATGCTCACGGGGCCAGGAGAAGAGTGTGGATGCAGAGAAGAGTGAGAATCGAGGACTACCACGGAGTCTACCCCAGAAGCACAAGTTGTTACCACAGGAGTGTGTGTGTTTGTTTCTGTTTCTATTCTCCAATGCAATATTCTGCTCATTCCAACAGTTTCTGATATTCTCCATGGGCTTCCTCACCATTTTCTGGGCTCCCTTTTCACTCTTCTCTTACTAAATTTAGAGCTGGCCCCTACGTGGGGGTTCTTTGGGTTCAGTTATGACTCTAGACGGGAGACTTAAAAGAATATAAGTGGCTGCATGTCTTGCTACACACTTGTACCTTGGTGTTGTTGTCTGAATTGTGTTCTCCATAAAGATATGTCAAGTCCTAACCCACAATACCTGTGGATGTGATGTTGTTTGGAATTACAGTCTTTGCAAATGTAGTCGAGTTAGGATGAGATCATAACGGATCAGGGTGGGCCTAATCCCATAACTGGCATCCTTGTGAGAAGAAGGAAGTTTGGACACGAACACACACAGAGAAGAGAATGCCATGCGAACACCTCGGAGGCAGAGATTGGAGTGCTGCATCTACAAGCCAAGGAATGCCAAGGATCACCAGCAGCCAGCAGAAGCGAGGCATGAAACCAGTCTCCCCCAGAGCCTCCAGAAAAGAACCAACCCCGTCAATGCCTTGATTTTGCACTGCTCATCTCCACGCATCACACTGGCATGACGCTTATCACACTTCCTGTGAGAGAATAAAATTTTGTTGTTTTAAGCCACCCAGTATTTTTGTTGTTGTTGTTGTTGTTTTATTTTGTTATAGCATCCCTAGGGGGAAAAGAAAAACAATACACTTGGGCACAGAAATTTAGCTTTTGCCTTATTTATCTGCAAGCTTGTACCTATATTATAATTTTACATTCTTTACCTCCTTGCCCATCACTGACTCTCAGCCAAACAAAATCACTTTTGTTTGTTTGTTTGTTTGTATTGTATTCTGTTTTCTTTTAAGCTTAGGCCTGGCACCCAACTTAAAATGGCAGCCCAAACACCATGTCCTTCCAAGAACAAGAATCTTGCTCCTATCTCCCACCCCCTATTGTCTTTGTTTTCTCTGCCTCTGAATATTCCTAGCACTGACTCTCCACCTGCCTGGACCTCCAGAGTCCACTTACTACTGAGACCACCACTGGTCCCCTATTCTGAACTCCTGGGGCTCGGGATAGGTCCACTAATACCTGATCTATCAACTAGTTTCTGATGGGGCAGGCAGCATAAAAGCCTTAGAAGATTCTTAGGCACAAGCAGAAAAAGGGGGTTAAGACCTGTCTAATATAATTTTTGTAGACTACCCAAAACCAGGAATCCACAATATAGAGCCATTTTGAAAAGGGAGTTGATGGTACTATTTTATAGGGGAGTTTGTAGGGGGAACCTGAGAAATCTATGGGCCCGCATGAGATCAAGAAGGTATTACCACACAAGGAATGATTATGGGGACACACAGGATGGTTTTCTTCCCTTTGTCTTATATAGGGAAAAGCAGCCTTCAAGTTTATCACAGCATTTATTGCAGAAATAAATGGGTTATAGACAAGGTAGAAAAATATAGGAAGGAAATCAGGAAAAACACTGGTTAGTCTTTAAAGGAAATACTAACAGAATTTTAAAACTACCCTGAAATTAAAAGTTTTATATGAAAAATTTTTAAAAACACAAACTTATTTTTCAATACACATCTTCTACTTTTAACCTGTTATAAAAAAAAAGAAAAGAGTTTTAAAAATTTTTTTATTGTATCACTAAAGTTCAAGGGTTCAGATCCCCGGACTGGCCAGCCACCAAAAAACCAAAAAAAAAAAAGAGAGAGATGAGAAAAAATTTTGAAATCTATCCTAGAGCAAGTTGGAACAAAAAGATAACATGGTTAAATGAATGTGTCATTGGAAATAGTAGAAATGGAATACAGATAGGTAACTAAATGGAAATGGAAATAACTAAATAGTAAAATGGAATATATATTCAGAATTTGGAAGTAGTGATTGACGAAGAGCAAAAAAGGAAATTGTAGACACATTGGCCTTATGGTCATGGGAAATGAGCATAACTAGTCTAAGCTGATGCCAGTACCAATTTCTGCATCAGTCAGCCTAGACTAGTTATGCTGCAGTAACTCACAACCCAAACGTCTCAGTGGTTTACCCAACAAAGGTTTATTGTGGGTCAAACTTCAGTTCTTCACTCGGGGATCCAAGCTGAAAGAGAAGCTCCAGTCTGGGATGTCCAGCCCCATGACAGAGGGCGAAGGCCAATGGTGGTGAACCATGAGACGACTCTCAGAGCCTCTGCTCAGTACTGTTGAACATCACCTGGCTGATCTTGTATCTTTGTGGGATACAGCAACATTCTGTCTGGAGGAAGCAGCAAATAACTGGGAATAATAATGTGATTTTCCATGAAAGGGAAAGGGAAAGTAAGGGGTACATAAAACTCCAAGAGAAAAAAAAAAATCTTACCAGCCTAAGTTCTTATTTTTTCATAATTGGGTAAACGTAAATTAGAAAAGAAATACCAAATAAAATACTTATTTAAAAAAATCTATGATGGACAAGTAGATCAAGTGCAACAATTGCACCAAAACTTGTAACACTTTAGCTTGATCTCTAACGAGCCTTGTAATTATTTACAAACCAATAAGGGGAGAAGAAGACACAACAATCACAGCAATTCCTTAAACTTGTTAAGACAAGTGAACAGATATGATGTTGACGGGGGAGGAGAGAAAGGGAGGGAGGAAAGGAGGAATTGGTAAAGGGACACAAAAATCAACTACATTGTATATTGATAAATTAAAATAAGTTTAAAAAAATTTTAAGGGCCGGCC
>NW_007728489.1:138905-140050 GCF_000696425.1 Galeopterus variegatus
ACTGAGGGTTGCGATCCGTTGCCAGACACGAAAAAAGACAAAAAAAAAAAAAATTTTTTTTAAATAAAATCAATAAGGGATATATTTAGAACCAGAAGATAAAATAATGCTGAAAATAAAGCTATAAGGCAAACGTGAATCAACTCACCATAAACAAACAAAAAAAACAAGAAGAGATAGTAATAATAGAACACAATGCAAAGTGAACATAACTGTTTACAAAGCGATCCTATTAAAATATCATTCAGATGAGGTCACTTCTGTGCTTGAAACCTCCCGAAGACCTTCCAAATAAAAGCATGGCTTGTTTTCTGTGACTTGCATGAGCTTACACCTCCTGGCCCGTGTTTACCTATCTGATGAGTTCACCGTCCCTTTCCCTCCCAGCCGCACTGGGAGCCTTCACACTGGCTGTTCCATCTGTCTGGAAGGCTCTCTCCCCAGAAATCTCCTTCAGGCCTTCATGGAAAACTCACCATCACAATGAGGCTGTCCCTGGCCAACCTGGGCAAAATTTCAATCCCCTGCCTTGATATTGTATATCCCTCTTCTCTGCCATCTTTTCCTCCTTAGCATTAATTTACATACTGCATATTTTACTTGTATGTGGTATATATTGTCCAGTTTCCTCAACAAAATATAAGCTCCAGAAAGTGAGGATTTATACACGTTTTATCAATATTGTGTATCTTAGAGCAAGTGTTGGTGAATGTTTTCTGTAGCCGCCCAAACTAACTACAGCCTCTGTAGGCCATACAATCTCTGCTGCAACTACCCATCTCTGCCACTGAAGTGCAAAAACAGTCAGGGACCAAACTTAAGTGAATAAATGAGCGTGGCTATATTTTGATAAATATTTGTGGACACTGAAACTTAAAATTCACATAATTTTCAAGTGTTGCAAAGCTATTCTTTTGGTTTTTGTTTCTGTTTTTTTCCCAAGCCTTTAAGAATACAAAAACCAGTCTTAGCTCACAAGTTGTGCAGAAGCTGGCAGCAAACCAGATTTGGCCTATGGGCCATAGTTTGAGGACCCCTACCCACAAAAAATGCTTGGCATGTAGTAGGTATAGAGAACATTTTATTGAGTGAAGATATGTGAACATAGAATCAATATTTGTAACCGAATATTTAATAACAAGAAT
>NW_007728489.1:140100-143352 GCF_000696425.1 Galeopterus variegatus
ACCCCTACCCACAAAAAATGCTTGGCATGTAGTAGGTATAGAGAACATTTTATTGAGTGAATATATGTGAACATAGAATCAATATTTGTAACCGAATATTTAATAACAAGAACATGAGTAACAAATCACACTAAGCAAGAATTCCTTGAAATGAAATAATCTATAAAATTGTAACTACAATAACAGATTTTTATTTTATCATTATTAATATGACAGCTGACAATAGAGTATATCAGTGCAAGAAATTATGGAATACAGTTTAAAGACATCCTGAATTTTGCATAATATAATCAGAAAGCACAAATTTTTTGCAAGTACTCAAAGAATGTCTATGAACATTGTGTGTCAGTTTTTAGAAATGTATGCATATTCCTTGGCACTCCTCACATTGAGTTAGGGTTTATGTACACTCACCTTGAATCTGGGTGACCTTGTGAATTCTTTACCTAACAGAATAAGCATAAGTGATATTATGTGACTTCTGAGGATAGGCCCTTAAAGCCCATGCAGCTTCTGCCTGTGTGTCCTGGAATGCTCACTTTCTAAATGCCCCTTCTTAGAATACTACATCTCAGACTCCAGCTGCCTTTTTGTGAGGAAGCCCAAGCCATTTGGAGAGGTCACATGTAAATGCTTGAGTTGACAGTCTGAGCTGAGCCCAGCCTTGAAGTTATCCCAGCCTAAGCTTTGAGCCATCCCTGCTTAAACTCCAGAAGCCTCCAGATGTTGCCAGCTCCCCAGACATTCGAGACATCACAGCCATAATCTTCCCATCTGAAGCCCCCGACACCATGAAGCATAGACAAGCCATTCTTGCTGTGCTCGGTCTGACCCAGGTAATTCATGCACATAATAAAATAATTATTTTATAAAAAATTATTGAATGCCATGTCATTTGTGGTTGTTTGTTATATATACTACAGCAGTAGCTCCTAGAAAAAAAGTTAATCATAATATCAGACCAAAAATAAAATTATTGTATAGTTTAATAAAATCAAAAAATTTTTAACTTATGCAGAAATATAACTAGAAATTAAAGCACAGATATAATGCAAAATCTAAATTTACTTTAACAATACTGACCTGAAAAATAATTCAGTAAGGAACACGAGAATAGACTCTACAGTTTCCTTAAATGCAAATAAGTTGAAGTTTTAGAGAATATGGAATGGCATAATATAATAGAGGGAAGAAAAGGAAATTTTGAAAAAGATTCTGGTTCAAAAAAGACTCTGGCTCAGAATCAGACACTTTATTTGATTATTCTCTAGTTGGGAAATTCTGCAACTCTCACCAGCATTTCCATTATTTATTCCTCTAAAGTGCTACAGACTAGGTTCATTTTTCTCAGCTTCTCTGCTTCATTACCTGAATAACATCTTTCCCTACTTTAAGCATCTTGTTCTTCAGGAAAGCCTTCCCTCTGCCTCTAGAGGCTTGTATTCTAAGCACAAGAACACAGGTTGCATCGTGTTACCCTCCTTTTTTAAAAACCTTAATGGTATCCTTTCTGTAAATAACAGTCTAAAATCTTTAGCATGGAAATCAAGGTCTTCGAAGGCTATCTCCAAAATATCCAGTTTCATTCCCCATGAAAATGCCCACCTTCTATTCACACAATATTACTCTCCATGTTAATAATATAGGTATTAGCTGGCTGCATCCTTCATTCACATTACCTTAGACAAGGGTGTTCATGATAGTGACCAAGATGGTGAAGAATCTAGAAAGCTTGGATTTTAAAAAGGATTTGTTTTGAGGCAATTCGCAGAACACAATTCAAATGGTCTTATACGAAAAAGAACTTTATTGGCTTGTGTGTATGAAAAATGATGTTTTAATCCCTTGTTCTCTCTGTCTCTCTTTTTCTCTCTGTCTGTTTCTCCTCCTCTCATCACTGTCTTCCTCTGTGTCAACTCCACTTTGGGGCATACTCTCTGCAGGTGTTAATTTCTAGGAACTCTGGGGTTATATATCACCATCTTTACTTGGCAATACCAGTAATAAGTAGCCTTTTTTTTTTTTTTTTTTTTTTTTTCCTAATAGTTGCAACAGAAGTCCTAGAATTGATTTTCGCTGTCCTGGCTTAGATTGCAATTCCCTTCCTACAGCTGGGAGGGAAGAATGCACTGCCTAACCAGTCTAAGGAAAATGAGTCTGGTGGTAGAGTCAACACAACCCAAACCATGTGGAATGAAACTGGGACAAGGAGACCCCAATATGTCATCCCATCAGGAAGAAGGATGAATTTAAGATGCATATGGACAGCATTCATCTAGTGTACAATTTATCAAAACTTGTTGAGGAAAAAATACCATTCTATTTAGTGCAGAAAATAACTTGTCTAAAGACGTGCACATAAATGCTTTGAACATTTGAAATTTACTCATGAGAAAGAAACAACAGACATGGTCTTTGAAGCTTTGGAGGTTGTAGCTAGGGTTAATATATGAAAATAACAGAGGGAGAGAGTTTGGTACATAAAGAGCAAGGTGTTTTCTTTCAAAAAATGGAACAGGCTAGCCATAGGTGGAGACTATGGATGGAACAGACTCCAGGGGAATACAAGTTAGAAGAAAATGTTCAGCTTCATGATGAGGTGGAAGCTGTGGGGTCACGAACGGGGTGGCAAAAGGAACTTGCACACATGACTGGATGTGTTTAGAATACACTTGAGACATTCATTTGTCTTAAGGAAACTTACATTTACCTGTTCGTACACCAGTTTCCAGGGGTTTGAGTGCGTTGGAAGCATGCTCATGACCATATCTGTCAATCATTGTATAGACCAGTCACTGGACAGGTTAATCAATAGTACAGGTCTACTATATAAATATTAAATAAACCATTCAGCAAATGAATGACTTGGAAGTGAGGGCTCACTTCAAATTTACAGAAATAATCTATTTAATAATTTGACCTGTATGAGGCTCCATTTCTCATCTGTGATGTGAAATGGTAATACATCCCTACCCCTGACAATGCTTTGAAGACCAGGTAAGTGTGCTGCATCTAAAGCAGGATTCAAATGGTTATTATTACTATTATTAAGCACTTGTCTTTTACTGATACTTGGATAAAAACTAGTTATTTCTTACTTGGCTTTGATAAGTTTACAATGTAGGGGAGAAAAAATTAACAAACATATATTAGGAGTTAACCTAATACATAATATTATTTGAACCCAATCAGGTAATTAATTATATTTTTATTTTTTTTGTCCTTTTTTTTTTTTTTTTTTTGAGACCGGCC